>NW_028244785.1:0-202388 GCF_964263255.1 Lissotriton vulgaris
ACCCCCTCCCGCCAGCTACGATCATCCAACCAAGCCCTTGCCACTGTACCTCGCATCAACAAAACCACCATGGGAGGTAGATCCTTCTCCTACCTGGCAGCTAAAACCTGGAACTCACTTCCCACTTACCTCCGCCTTACCCAGAACCACCTAGCATTCAGAAAGCAACTTAAAACCTGGATATTTGACAAGTAATTCCCCTCCCCTCCTCAAGCGCCTTGAGACCCTCTGGGTAGGTAGTGCGCTATATAAATTCTCTGACTTGACTTGACTTGACTTGACTTGACATATGACATATATGACACATATGACATATATGACACATATGACATATATGACACATATGACATATATGACATATATGACACATATGACACATATGACACATATGAGATATATGACATATATGAGACATATGACACATATGACATATATGACACATATGACATATATAACACATATGACACATATGCCATAAGACATATATGACACATATGACATATGATACATGTGAGAAGTTGGCCTGATATGTAGTGTTTCCAATTCTGGAACCACTGGGTATCAGTCCAAACAAACCCCAAAGATGTCAGGTTGTAAGTCAACCTTGTAGACAAGCTATCCTAGTGGTAGCATGGACTAAGCAGCCTTACAGGCTTAACTTAAGAGGTCGTGTTAAGCGAGCTGTTTTACCACATACAATCCTGTAATCAAATGAAAGGACACCACACAAGTATATATTATAAAAATATATGTATTTATTTCTAAATTACTCCCCAGTACTCTTTATGAGGAAAGGGGCACAAGCGTTAAATCAAAAGCACAGTAAAACATATAAAGTTGCACAGTTATGGATGAGGGCGGGTGGCCACTCAGACCATATATTAAAAAAGTGGTATAAGGAACACTTATCGAACAATGGTTAGGCCTAGGGCCTAGAGATTCGCTGGGAGCAGTCAGGACTAGCAATGATGAAGTCGGGAGTAGCCCACAGGAGACGGGTGCAGCACGGAAAGTGCGGCGCGCACCAATGTAAAGTCAATGGTGCGTAAAAGTTGGATAAAGTGAATTAAATGATACTTCCGCTGAACCTAGGAACACACAACTTTAGACACAGACCCTAGAGGTGTGTACCAGTGTAAGGACACCGGCGTTGCAAAGTTACCTCACCCACAGGCCGTGGGTGCACAGGGTCGAAGTGGCGTCGGGTTCTGTCACGCAGGTTCTTGGTGCTTGAAGCTGTTGCAGCTGCAGGCGCTGTGAAGCAGAAGTGTCCGGTGCGATCCAAGGGTGGATCGAAGTAGAAAAGTACCTGAAAGCAGAGGGGACAGAGTCTGGGTCACTCAGCAGTGACCAGGGTGGAACCAGGACGGAACCAGGCAATGTCGGGCGCAATCAGGCGGTTGTCGATAGGCTTCTCTCCGCTGTCACGTGGGCTCTGGGGCATCTGCGACGTCCAGGAGCAGGTCACGATCTGTCCCACGTAGGCTCTCGCCGTCAGCACCGTCGGCTTCAAGATTGCAGCAAACAGCACTTGGCAAAAGCAATCCACGCAGAACCGGGAGATTGCTTATCACTCGAACCAGGAGGGTCAGAGTGGGTGCTCCTTTTCACAGGAGCTGGTGCAGATCTGGAGCAACCAGAAAAGCAAGTCGTATTTCAAGTTTCGACGGCACAGGGGCCACAAGCCAGCTGGCAAGTGACCGGGCCAACGCGTCGAGTGCACACAAGCAGAAGGGCCCCACGCAGCACTCGTCGAGTGTGGAGGGGTGAGCTTTGGTGCAAGTGGAGCTCGGGGCTGGGGATTATCAAACCCCGGTGTACAGCTTCGAGGGTCACTCGTGGGCTGCACGGTCAGCGTCTCCTGGCCTTTTCAAGATGGCGTGCCCCACGCTTCCGGTCGCCTCCACGGGTCTCAGCTCTGCAGGGACTGTGTATCGGGCAGGTAGAAGGCAGGCAAGCTTGATCTCGTTGATCTCTGTCGCTCGAGTTCCGGCGGGAACTGCAACAAAGCAAGGGTCGAGGGCTGGATGGTGCCTGTTTGCACAGGGTGGTCACTCCTTGACCACAAGGGAGATTCTTCAGTCTTCTCACGTCGTGTAGAAAGTCGAAGGGTCCAGATTTCGTTTCTTATGTTTCTTCAGGATGATCTGAAGTCCGTTGGGACTGCTCCCCCTCTTATTCGAATCTAGGGGGTTGGACATCCTGCTAGGTCCCCTCCTATGGGTGGGACCCAGGAAGGGGGTGGTTACACCCCTCTCCTTTGATCCTGGCCGCGCTGGGACAGGGGCTGGGAGGCCCCAGAACCGGTTTGGCCGGATCCTGCAAGGGGCAGCCTTGTGCTCCCCAGGCAGTGTCTGGTTTCTTTGAAACCTCCCTACTCCAATCCACTATCTCCTGTCTGGGGTGGTTTGACACCGCCCTGTGACAGGAAACTCTTTGTCCAGGCCTCCTCTGCCGGGTTTCGGTCAGCAGCAGGAGGCCAGACCCGTGTCTGTGGCAGGGGCATCCATTTTGTGGATCTGAGGCTCATTTTAAATCAACCGCGTTTCAGTAAAGTAACATGTCTTCTCCCTCTAGAAGGGTGGAATGCTACCCCCGTCGCCAGAACTGGCGAGGGGGTAGTATTCCAATTCGTATGACACCTTACACGACATGTTTTGATAAAGCCAAACCAAAGTTGCTATATAACCGCGAGGATTATAAGGCGCTTAAGAGTATATGGTATGGCATTATCCCGGATCAGCTTAGGGAGTTGTTCCCGACAGCTGCAGACAGGCTCAGCTCATGCCAGAGCTCCATCTCACATAAAACCACGCACTCTGCCTCCAGGATTGATGAGGCCTTCCATAGGAGTGACTCACAGGCTATATATGTGTCCAGATATAGGTTTAGATATAGGTATACTATATCTAAGCAAGGGGTGATTACACCCACTTGCCCCAGCTGAGTGATCAGCCAGTTGTGTCAATTTAAGAACCCGCCAGGGGTGGCAAAAGCTATGCTTCAGCCCCTGGTAGGCCTTGGTGGCACCTATGCCCTGAGCACCTATAGTGCATGGTACAGGGGCTGACAAGGAGTCCATTTCCAATTGTGGTATGTACCTATAGCACATGTATTATAAATTTAGAGAGAGAACAGCAGGCTGGGGGTCTGATTAGCAGGCCCACAGCCTCAGTAAGTCGAAAACCAGTGAAGCAAAAAGCAAAAATTGGGGTGACAATAGGATAGCAGACCCTACTCTCCTACATAACCCCCCCCCCCAAACGCAGGGACATTAAACTTAACCTTGACCAGATAAGTCTTCATGTTCTAAGTGGAAGTACCTGGAGAGACCATCTGCATTACCATGGTCAGTCCCTGGGCGGTGCTCCACTGTAAAGTCCATCCCCTGTAGGGAAATGGACCACCTGAGCAGTTTGGTATTTTCACCCTTCATCTGATTTAGCCACAAGAGGGGCTTATGGTCTGTCTGAATTAGGAAGTGAGTACCAAACAAGTATGGCCTCAACTTCTTCAGGGCCCAAACCACAGCAAAGGCCTCCCTCTCAATAGCTGACCAACGTTTCTCCCTGGGGGTCAGCCTTCTGCTAATAAAAGCAATGGGCTGGTCTTGACCATCTTGATTAAGTTGTGAAAGCACAGCTCCCACCCCCAACTCAGAAGCATCTGTCTGTACAATGAACTGTTTGGAGTAGTCAGGACTCTTCAGGATAGGTGCAGAGCACATGGCCTTCTTCAGGTCATCAAATGCCTTTTGACAGCTAACTGTCCACTGAACCTTTTTGGGCATCTTCTTGGATGTCAAGTCATTCAATGGTGTCACAATGGACCCATAGTTCTTTACAAATTTTCTGTAATACCCAGTCAGGCCCAAGAAGGCTCTGACTTGTGTCTGGGTAGTTGGAGGAGCCCAGTCCTGTATGGTCTGGATCTTGCTCTCCAGTGGTTGAACTTGACCCCCACCTACTAGGTGGCCCAAGTACACAACCTTGCTCTGCCCTATCTGGCACTTAGTAGCCTTGATAGTCAGGCCTGCCTTTTGCAGGGCCTCCAGAACCTTCTTCAGGTGGATCAGGTGATCCTCCCAGGTGGAGCTAAAGACAGCAATATCATCTAGATATGCTGCACAAAAGTCATCCAACCCAGCAAGGACTTGGTTCACCAACCTTTGGAAAGTGGCAGGTGCATTTTTCAAGCCAAAGGGCATTACCACAAACTGATAATGTCCACTAGGGGTCGAAAATGCTGTTTTGGCTTTTGACTCCTCAGCTAGTCTGATTTGCCAGTAGCCAGCTGTCAAATCAAATGTGCTCAGAAACTTGGCAGAAGCCAATTTATCAATGAGCTCATCTGCTCTTGGAATGGGATGAGCATCTGTCCTAGTGACAGCATTGAGACCTCTGTAGTCCACACAAAACCTCATTTCTCTCTTCCCATCTTTGGTATGAGGTTTTGGCACAAGGACCACTGGGCTAGCCCATGGGCTCTCTGATGGCTCAATCACTCCAAGCTCCAACATCTTTTGCACCTCAGCCTTTATACAATCCCTGACATGGTCAGGTTGCCTGTAGATCTTATTCTTCACAGGCAGATTGTCACCAGTGTCCACCTCATGGGTGCACAAGTTAGTCTGACTGGGTGTGAGTGAAAACAATTGTCTGTGGGCCTGCAACACCTGTCTGCAGTCCACCTGTTGCTGCTCAGTGAGGCTGCCTGCCAAGGCTACTCCATCAACTGAACCATCATCAGGGTTCTGGGAAATCAGGTCTGGGAGAGGGTCACTCTCTTCCTCCTGTTCCCCATCTGTGGCCATGAGGAGACTCATGTCCTCCCTGTCAACAAATGCTTTCAATCTGTTCACATGGAGCACCCTGTGGGGGCTCCTAGGGGTACCAAAGTCAACCAAGTAGGTGACTTCTCCCTTCTTTTCAATGATAGGGTAGGGTCCAGTCCATTTGTCCTGGAGAGCTGCTGGCCCCACTGGGTCCAACACCCACACCTTCTGTCCTGACTGGAACTCAACCATAACAGCCTTTTGGTCATGCCAGGCTTTCTGTAATTCCTGACTTGCCTCAAGGTTTTTGGATGCTCTCTCCATGTATTCAGCCATCCTGGAGCGGAGACCAAGTACATAGTCCACAATGTCTAGTTTAGGCTTTTTGAGAGGTAACTCCCATCCTTCCTTCACCAAACTCAATGGACCTCTTACAGGGTGGCCAAACAAGAGTTCAAAAGGGCTGTAGCCAACCCCCTTCTGTGGGACCTCTCTGTAAGCAAAGAGCAAGCAGGGTAAAAGGATGTCCCATTTCCGCCTAAGCTTCTCTGGTAAACCTTTTATCATTCCCTTTAGGGTCTTGTTGAACCTTTCCACAAGCCCATTGCACTGTGGATGGTAGGGTGTGGTAAACTTATAGTTTACTCCACACTCTTTCCACATTGCTTTTAAGTATCCAGACATAAAGTTAGTACCTCTGTCTGAAAGAACCTCCTTTGGAAAGCCCACTCTTGAGAAAACTGCAATGAGGGCTTTTGCCACCACAGGAGCTGTGGTGGTCCTCAGGGGAATTGCCTCTGGGTACCTGGTGGCATGATCCACTACCACCAGTATAAATCTGTGCCCAGATGCTGTTTGAGGATCCATGGGACCCACAATGTCTATTCCAACTCTTTCAAAGGGTACCCCCACCACAGGTAGTGGTATCAGGGGGGCCTTTGTTGTGCCACCTGACTTACCACTGGCTTGGCAAGTGACACAGGAGCGACAAAACTCCTTGACATTTTCTGACATGTGAGGCCAGTGAAAGTGTGGAACAAGCCTGTCCCAAGTCTTATTCTGGCCTAAGTGTCCTGCAAGGGGAATATCATGGGCCAAGGTAAGAAGGAAGCCCCTAAACTTCAAAGGTATGACCAACCTCCTAGTTGTGCCAGGCTTGGGGTCTCTAGCCTCTGAATAAAGGAGCCCTTCATCCCAATACACCTTATGGGTACCTTGAGCATTCCCTGCAGCCTCAGCAGCAGCTTGCTGTCTGAGGGGTTCAAGTGAAGGGCAATCTAATTGAGCCTGCCCCAGGTCTGCCCTTGAGGGTCCCCCTGTCCCCAGAAACTCAACCTGTTCAGGTTCAAGCTCATCTGAGACAGTCTCCTCTTGGACTGCAGAATCAGTTTCCTGTGAAACTTGATCCTCAACCTGGGGCAAGTGGGAAGGCACAGCCTTAACCCTCTTGCTCCTCCTCTTGGGTTGTGGTTGGTCTATTGTTTCAAGATCCACCACTGGTTCAGGAAGGCACTTCTTAGCCTGAGACCTTGTCACTGCAAGGACATGAGCTGAAATCCCTAGCATTTCTGCATGAGTCCTGTACTCCACTTCTGACCAAACTGAGCTTTCAAGATCATTGCCTAACAGACAGTCTACTGGGAGGTCTGCACTCACAACAACTTTCTTTAGGCCATCTACCCCTCCCCAGGAGAAGTTCACAACAGCCACACTATGGGAAGTAGTGGAGTTGCTTGCATTGGTCACTAGGTAACTTTCACCTAGTACAATCTGTCCAGGATCCACAAAGCCAGGTGTCACCATTTTGACACTGGCACAAGTGTCCCTGTAGGCCTGAGCCAGTTTCTCATTAATTAAGGGAGTCTGCCTATATTTGCCCAGGTTACTGGGGCTTACTGCAGTGGGCAAAGATAAGTCCACATCATATAGGAGAACTGCCTGTGTGGGGATTCTGACTAGGCCAGATTCCACCTCAGTACCCAGGGTCAACCCTACTAAACCCTTTGGCTGTGTACCACCACTGTTAACTGTACTAGGGGGTGCAGGTGCTTTAGGAGCTGCAGTGGTGGGGACTGGATTTTTCTTAGTGCATTCACTGCCCCAGTGTAAAACTGATTTGCAGGTATTACACCAAGGTTTCTTTGGGCCATCATTCTTCTTTTTCTTGTTTCCATTTTGGGAACCCCCCTCCTTATTGCTAGTTTGGGGGCCTGAAGACTTCTGGTCCTTTTCTTTATCTTTCTGATTCCCACCCTTCTGGTCTGTTTTCTTCTGGTCACCTTGGTTCTGGTTTTTCTGCTTAATCCTTGTTCTGACCCATTTGTCTGCCTTCTTTCCCAATTCTTGGGGAGAGGTCAAATCAGAGTCAACAAGGTACTGATGCAACAGCTGGTTCTGACAGTTATTAAGGATCTGTTCTCTCATCATAAGATTGTACAATCCTGTATAGTCTGAAACTTTACTTCCCTGCAGCCAACCCTCCAGAGCCTTAGTGGCACAATCTACAAAATCAGTCCAGTCCTGAGTCTGTGCTTTTTGGGTGTCTCTGAACAACAACCTGTATTGCTCAGTGGTTAGGCCAAACCCTTCAATAAGAGCACTCTTCAGAACAGAGTAGTTTTTGGCATCCTCAGGTCTAACAGTGAGGAGCCTGTCCCTCCCTTTCTCAGAAAAGGAGTACCATAAAATTGCTGCCCACTGATCCTCAGGGACCTGCTGTACCATGCAGGCCCTCTCAAGAGCAGTCATCCATTTGTGGATATCATCCCCTTCCTTGTAGGGGGGCACAATTTTTGTCAGGTTTCTATTGTCATAGGCCCTGTCTTTAGGAACTTTGCTGCCACCAGTGGCATCTAAGCCACACAATTTTCTTTCTCTTGCTAAAGCAAGTTTAGCTTGAGCCAAGGCTACCTCTTCCCTTTCTATTTGGAGTTGGACAGCCCTCATCCTGGCCCTATGCTCTTTTCTCTGGGAGGAAGTCATCCCTCTTTGAGATTCTCTTGAGGCACTAGAAAGGTGAGAGTCCCTTGATAGAGATCTCTCCCTCCTATTACCTGGGAGAATGTGGTTATGAGGTCTGGGGAGGTGCTGGCCCTCTCCATTCCCATGTAGGTCCAAGTTGGCCTGGTTAAGCCTGGCAACCTGTACCTGGTTTCCCCTCTGATCCTGATCTTCAGGCTCTTCTACATCAGAGCCTTCCTCTTCCTCTTCCTCCTCCTCTTCTTCTGGAAGATTCTCATTCTCAGGGGAGTTTATCCCTTCACCTGATTCTAAGGGAGCCTGACTCACCTTATCTAGGTCATCCTTTTCTAGGAGAGCTATTAGGGAAGGAATGGTAGGGCCTCTGCCCTTTTTTAGCCCCCTGGCTGTGCACAAGGCACTCAGGTCTTTGTGGCTAAGGTTGTCATATCTGGATGTTGTCCCTATAGGATCAACTTCTACAGGAGCAGAGCCTGAGGGTCTACCTGTATCAGACATGACTGCTAGTGAGGTGTAAGTGGTGCACTTACCTACACTAAGTGGTTTCCTACTGTACCTTGCTAGTTAGTTGTAGTCAGGGTGTGCTACTCCCTTTAATCTACAACTACTAAGTTCAGTAGAACTTAATATGCTAAGCTTTTGATTTATATGTACCTAGAGGTACTTGATGTGATCTTTCAATTTGATAAGGATTGCAATGGTAAAACAAACAGCAAGCTCAAATCCGCACCGCTGCACACCAATGTGAGAAGTTGGCCTGATATGTAGTGTTTCCAATTCTGGAACCACTGGGTATCAGTCCAAACAAACCCCAAAGATGTCAGGTTGTAAGTCAACCTTGTAGACAAGCTATCCTAGTGGTAGCATGGACTAAGCAGCCTTAAAGGCTTAACTTAAGAGGTCGTGTTAAGCGAGCTGTTTTACCACATACAATCCTGTAATCAAATGAAAGGACACCACACAAGTATATATTATAAAAATATATGTATTTATTTCTAAATTACTCCCCAGTACTCTTTATGAGGAAAGGGGCACAAGCGTTAAATCAAAAGCACAGTAAAACATATAAAGTTGCACAGTTATGGATGAGGGCGGGTGGCCACTCAGACCATATATTAAAAAAGTGGTATAAGGAACACTTATCGAACAATGGTTAGGCCTAGGGCCTAGAGATTCGCTGGGAGCAGTCAGGACTAGCAATGATGAAGTCGGGAGTAGCCCACAGGAGACGGGTGCAGCACGGAAAGTGCGGCGCGCACCAATGTAAAGTCAATGGTGCATAAAAGTTGGATAAAGTGAATTAAATGATACTTCCGCTGAACCTAGGAACACAAAACTTTAGACACAGACCCTAGAGGTGTGTACCAGTGTAAGGACACCGGCGTTGCAAAGTTACCTCACCCACAGGCCGTGGGTGCACAGGGTCGAAGTGGCGTCGGGTTCTGTCACGCAGGTTCTTGGTGCTTGAAGCTGTTGCAGCTGCAGGCGCTGTGAAGCAGAAGTGTCCGGTGCGATCCAAGGGTGGATCGAAGTAGAAAAGTACCTGAAAGCAGAGGGGACAGAGTCTGGGTCACTCAGCAGTGACCAGGGTGGAACCAGGACGGAACCAGGCAATGTCGGGCGCAATCAGGCGGTTGTCGATAGGCTTCTCTCCGCTGTCACATGGGCTCTGGGGCATCTGCGACGTCCAGGAGCAGGTCACGATCTGTCCCACGTAGGCTCTCGCCGTCAGCACCGTCGGCTTCAAGATTGCAGCAAACAGCACTTGGCAAAAGCAATCCACGCAGAACCGGGAGATTGCTTATCACTCGAACCAGGAGGGTCAGAGTGGGTGCTCCTTTTCACAGGCGCTGGTGCAGATCTGGAGCAACCAGAAAAGCAAGTCGTATTTCAAGTTTCATCGGCACAGGGGCCACAAGCCAGCTGGCAAGTGACCGGGCCAACGCTTTAAGCGCACACAAGCAGAAGGGCCCCACGCAGCACTCGTCGAGTGTGGAGGGGTGAGCTTTGGTGCAAGTGGAGCTCGGGGCTGGGGCTTCTCAAACCCCGGTGTACAGCTTCGAGGGTCACTCGTGGGCTGCACGGTCAGCGTCTCGTGGCCTTTTCAAGATGGCGTGCCCCAGGCTTCCGGTCGCCTCCACGGGTCTCAGCTCTGCAGGGACTGTGGATCGGGCAGGTAGAAGGCAGGCAAGCTTGATCTCGTCGATCTCTGTTGCTCGAGTTCCGGCGGGAACTGCAACAAAGCAAGGGTCGAGGGCTGGATGGTGCCTGTTTGCACAGGGTGGTCACTCCTTGACCACAAGGGAGATTCTTCAGTCTTCTCACGTCGTGTAGAAAGTCGAAGGGTCCAGATTTCGTTTCTTATGTTTCTTCAGGATGATCTGAAGTCCGTTGGGACTGCTCCCCCTCTTATTCGAATCTAGGGGGTTGGACATCCTGCTAGGTCCCCTCCTATGGGTGGGACCCAGGAAGGGGGTGGTTACACCCCTCTCCTTTGATCCTGGCCGCGCTGGGACAGGGGCTGGGAGGCCCCAGAACCGGTTTGGCCGGATCCTGCAAGGGGCAGCCTTGTGCTCCCCAGGCAGTGTCTGGTTTCTTTGAAACCTCCCTACTCCAATCCACTATCTCCTGTCTGGGGTGGTTTGACACCGCCCTGTGACAGGAAACTCTTTGTCCAGGCCTCCTCTGCCGGGTTTCGGTCAGCAGCAGGAGGCCAGACCCGTGTCTGTGGCAGGGGCATCCATTTTGTGGATCTGAGGCTCATTTTAAATCAACCGCGTTTCAGTAAAGTAACATGTCTTCTCCCTCTAGAAGGGTGGAATGCTACCCCCGTCGCCAGAACTGGCGAGGGGGTAGTATTCCAATTCGTATGACACCTTACACGACATGTTTTGATAAAGCCAAACCAAAGTTGCTATATAACCGCGAGGATTATAAGGCGCTTAAGAGTATATGGTATGGCATTATCCCGGATCAGCTTAGGGAGTTGTTCCCGACAGCTGCAGACAGGCTCAGCTCATGCCAGAGCTCCATCTCACATAAAACCACGCACTCTGCCTCCAGGATTGATGAGGCCTTCCATAGGAGTGACTCACAGGCTATATATGTGTCCAGATATAGGTTTAGATATAGGTATACTATATCTAAGCAAGGGGTGATTACACCCACTTGCCCCAGCTGAGTGATCAGCCAGTTGTGTCAATTTAAGAACCCGCCAGGGGTGGCAAAAGCTATGCTTCAGCCCCTGGTAGGCCTTGGTGGCACCTATGCCCTGAGCACCTATAGTGCATGGTACAGGGGCTGACAAGGAGTCCATTTCCAATTGTGGTATGTACCTATAGCACATGTATTATAAATTTAGAGAGAGAACAGCAGGCTGGGGGTCTGATTAGCAGGCCCACAGCCTCAGTAAGTCGAAAACCAGTGAAGCAAAAAGCAAAAATTGGGGTGACCATATGTGAGAAGTTGGCCTGATATGTAGTGTTTCCAATTCTGGAACCACTGGGTATCAGTCCAAACAAACCCCAAAGATGTCAGGTTGTAAGTCAACCTTGTAGACAAGCTATCCTAATGGTAGCATGGACTAAGCAGCCTTAAAGGCTTAACTTAAGAGGTCGTGTTAAGCGAGCTGTTTTACCACATACAATCCTGTAATCAAATGAAAGGACACCACACAAGTATATATTGTAAAAATATATGTATTTATTTCTAAATTACTCCCCAGTACTCTTTATGAGGAAAGGGGCACAAGCGTTAAATCAAAAGCACTGTTAAACATATAAAGTTGGCACAATTATGGCTGAGGGCGGGGGGCCACTCAGACCATATACTAAAAAAATGGTATAAGTAACACTTATCGAACAATGGTTAGGCCTAGGGCCTAGAGATTCGCTGGGAGCAGTCAGGACAAGCAATGAAGAAGTCGGGAGTAGCCCACAGGAGACGGGTGCAGCACGGAAAGTGCGGCGCGCACCAATGTAAAGTCAATGGTGCGTAAAAGTTAGTTAAAGTGAATTAAATGATACTTCCGCTGAACCTAGGAACACAAAACTTCAGACACAGACCCTAGAGGTGTGTACCAATGTAAGGACACCGGCGTTGCAAAGTTACCTCACCCACAGGCCGTGGGTGCACAGGGTCGAAGTGGCGTCGGGTTCTGTCACGCAGGTTCTTGGTGCTTGGAGCTGTTGCAGCTGCAGGCGCTGTGAAGCAGAAGTGTCCGGTGCGATCCAAGGGTGGATCGAAGTAGAAAAGTACCTGAAAGCAGAGGGGACAGAGTCTGGGTCACTCAGCAGTGACCAGGGTGGAACCAGGACGGAACCAGGCAATGTCGGGCGCAATCAGGCGGTTGTCGATAGGCTTCTCTCCGCTGTCACGTGGGCTCTGGGACATCTGCGACGTCCAGGAGCAGGTCACGATCTGTCCCACGTAGGCTCTCGCCGTCAGCACCGTCGGCTTCAAGATTGCAGCAAACAGCACTTGGCAAAAGCAATCCACGCAGAACCGGGAGATTGCTTATCACTCGAACCAGGAGGGTCAGAGTGGGTGCTCCTTTTCACAGGAGCTGGTGCAGATCTGGAGCAACCAGAAAAGCAAGTCGGATTTCAAGTTTCGTCGGCACAGGGGCCACAAGCCAGCTGGCAAGTGACCGGGCCAACGCGTCGAGCACACACAGGCAGAAGGGCCCCACGCAGCACTCGTCGAGTGTGGAGGGGTGAGCTTTGGTGCAAGTGGAGCTCGGGGCTGGGGCTTCTCAAACCCCGGTGTACAGCTTCGAGGGTCACTCGTGGGCTGCACGGTCAGCGTCTCGTGGCCTTTTCAAGATGGCGTGCCCCACGCTTCCGGTCGCCTCCACGGGTCTCAGCTCTGCAGGGACTGTGGATCGGGCAGGTAGAAGGCAGGCAAGCTTGATCTCGTCGATCTCTGTCGCTCGAGTTCCGGCGGGAACTGCAACAAAGCAAGGGTCGAGGGCTGGATGGTGCCTGTTTGCACAGGGTGGTCACTCCTTGACCACAAGGGAGATTCTTCAGTCTTCTCACGTCGTGTAGAAAGTCGAAGGGTCCAGATTTCGTTTCTTATGTTTCTTCAGGATGATCTGAAGTCCGTTGGGACTGCTCCCCCTCTTATTCGAATCTAGGGGGTTGGACATCCTGCTAGGTCCCCTCCTATGGGTGGGACCCAGGAAGGGGGTGGTTACACCCCTCTCCTTTGATCCTGGCCGCGCTGGGACAGGGGCTGGGAGGCCCCAGAACCGGTTTGGCCGGATCCTGCAAGGGGCAGCCTTGTGCTCCCCAGGCAGTGTCTGGTTTCTTTGAAACCTCCCTACTCCAATCCACTATCTCCTGTCTGGGGTGGTTTGACACCGCCCTGTGACAGGAAACTCTTTGTCCAGGCCTCCTCTGCCGGGTTTCGGTCAGCAGCAGGAGGCCAGACCCGTGTCTGTGGCAGGGGCATCCATTTTGTGGATCTGAGGCTCATTTTAAATCAACCGCGTTTCAGTAAAGTAACATGTCTTCTCCCTCTAGAAGGGTGGAATGCTACCCCCGTCGCCAGAACTGGCGAGGGGGTAGTATTCCAATTCGTATGACACCTTACACGACATGTTTTGATAAAGCCAAACCAAAGTTGCTATATAACCGCGAGGATTATAAGGCGCTTAAGAGTTTATGGTATGGCGTTATCCCGGATCAGCTTAGGGAGTTGTTCCCGACAGCTGCAGACAGGCTCAGCTCATGCCAGAGCTCCATCTCACATAAAACCACGCACTCTGCCTCCAGGATTGATGAGGCCTTCCATAGGAGTGGCTCACAGGTTATATATGTGTCCAGATATAGGGTTAGATATAGGTATACTATATCTAAGCAAGGGGTGATTACACCCACTTGCCCCAGCTGAGTGATCAGCCAGTTGTGTCAATTTAAGAACCAGCCAGGGGTGGCAAAAGCTATGCTTCAGCCCCTGGTAGGCCTTGGTGGCACCTATGCCCTGAGCACCTATAGTGCATGGTACAGGGGCTGACAAGGAGTCCATTTCCAATTGTGGTATGTACCTATAGCACATGTATTGTAAATTTAGAGAGAGAACAGCAGGCTGGGGGTCTGATTAGCAGGCCCACAGCCTCAGTAAGTCGAAAACCAGTGAAGCAAAAAGCAAAAATTGGGGTGACCATAGGATAGCAGACCCTACTCTCCTACATAACCCCCCCCCAAACGCAGGGACATTAAACTTAACCTTGACCAGATAAGTCTTCATGTTCTAAGTGGAAGTACCTGGAGAGACCATCTGCATTACCATGGTCAGTCCCTGGGCGGTGCTCCACTGTAAAGTCCATCCCCTGTAGGGAAATGGACCACCTGAGCAGTTTGGGATTTTCACCCTTCATCTGATTTAGCCACAAGAGGGGCTTATGGTCTGTCTGAATTAGGAAGTGAGTACCAAACAAGTATGGCCTCAACTTCTTCAGGGCCCAAACCACAGCAAAGGCCTCCCTCTCAATAGCTGACCAACGTTTCTCCCTGGGGGTCAGCCTTCTGCTAATAAAAGCAATGGGCTGGTCTTGACCATCTTGATTAAGTTGTGAAAGCACAGCTCCCACCCCCAACTCAGAAGCATCTGTCTGTACAATGAACTGTTTGGAGTAGTCAGGACTCTTCAGGATAGGTGCAGAGCACATGGCCTTCTTCAGGTCATCAAATGCCTTTTGACAGCTAACTGTCCACTGAACCTTTTTGGGCATCTTCTTGGATGTCAAGTCATTCAATGGTGTCACAATGGACCCATAGTTCTTTACAAATTTTCTGTAATACCCAGTCAGGCCCAAGAAGGCTCTGACTTGTGTCTGGGTAGTTGGAGGAGCCCAGTCCTGTATGGTCTGGATCTTGCTCTCCAGTGGTTGAACTTGACCCCCACCTACTAGGTGGCCCAAGTACACAACCTTGCTCTGCCCTATCTGGCACTTAGTAGCCTTGATAGTCAGGCCTGCCTTTTGCAGGGCCTCCAGAACCTTCTTCAGGTGGATCAGGTGATCCTCCCAGGTGGAGCTAAAGACAGCAATATCATCTAGATATGCTGCACAAAAGTCATCCAACCCAGCAAGGACTTGGTTCACCAACCTTTGGAAAGTGGCAGGTGCATTCTTCAAGCCAAAGGGCATTACCAAAAATTGATAATGTCCACTAGGGGTCGAAAATGCTGTTTTGGCTTTTGACTCCTCAGCTAGTCTGATTTGCCAGTAGCCAGCTGTCAAATCAAATGTGCTCAGAAACTTGGCAGAAGCCAACTTATCAATGAGCTCATCTGCTCTTGGAATGGGATGAGCATCTGTCCTAGTGACAGCATTGAGACCTCTGTAGTCCACACAAAACCTCATTTCTCTCTTCCCATCTTTGGTATGAGGTTTTGGCACAAGGACCACTGGGCTAGCCCATGGGCTCTCTGATGGCTCAATCACTCCAAGCTCCAACATCTTTTGCACCTCAGCCTTTATACAATCCCTGACATGGTCAGGTTGCCTGTAGATCTTATTCTTCACAGGCAGATTGTCACCAGTGTCCACCTCATGGGTGCACCAGTTAGTCTGACTGGGTGTGAGTGAAAACAATTGTCTGTGGGCCTGCAACACCTGTCTGCAGTCCACCTGTTGCTGCTCAGTGAGGCTGCCTGCCAAGGCTACTCCATCCACTGAACCATCATCAGGGTTCTGGGAAAGCAGGTCTGGGAGAGGGTCACTCTCTTCCTCCTGTTCCCCATCTGTGGCCATGAGGAGACTCATGTCCTCCCTGTCAACAAATGCTTTCAATCTGTTCACATGGAGCACCCTGTGGGGGCTCCTAGGGGTACCAAAGTCAACCAAGTAGGTGACTTCTCCCTTCTTTTCAATGATAGGGTAGGGTCCAGTCCATTTGTCCTGGAGAGCTGCTGGCCCCACTGGGTCCAACACCCACACCTTCTGTCCTGGCTGGAACTCAACCATAACAGCCTTTTGGTCATGCCAGGCTTTCTGTAATTCCTGATTTGCCTCAAGGTTTTTGGATGCTCTCTCCATGTATTCAGCCATCCTGGAGCGGAGACCAAGTACATAGTCCACAATGTCTAGTTTAGGCTTTTTGAGAGGTAACTCCCATCCTTCCTTCACCAAACTCAATGGACCTCTGACAGGGTGGCCAAACAAAAGTTCAAAAGGGCTGTAGCCAACCCCCTTCTGTGGGACCTCTCTGTAAGCAAAGAGCAAGCAGGGTAAAAGGATGTCCCATTTCCGCCTAAGCTTCTCTGGTAAACCTTTTATCATTCCCTTTAGGGTCTTGTTGAACCTTTCCACAAGCCCATTGCACTGTGGATGGTAGGGTGTGGTAAACTTATAGTTTACTCCACACTCTTTCCACATTGCTTTTAAGTATCCAGACATAAAGTTAGTACCTCTGTCTGAAAGAACCTCCTTTGGAAAGCCCACTCTTGAGAAAACTGCAATGAGGGCTTTTGCCACCACAGGAGCTGTGGTGGTCCTCAGGGGAATTGCCTCTGGGTACCTGGTGGCATGATCCACTACCACCAGTATAAATCTGTGCCCAGATGCTGTTTGAGGATCCATGGGACCCACAATGTCTATTCCAACTCTTTCAAAGGGTACCCCCACCACAGGTAGTGGTATCAGGGGGGCCTTTGTTGTGCCACCTGACTTGCCACTGGCTTGGCAAGTGACACAGGAGCGACAAAACTCCTTGACATTTTCTGACATGTGAGGCCAGTGAAAGTGTGGAACAAGCCTGTCCCAAGTCTTATTCTGGCCTAAGTGTCCTGCAAGGGGAATATCATGGGCCAAGGTAAGAAGGAAGCCCCTAAACTTCAAAGGTATAACCAACCTCCTGGTGGTGCCAGGCTTGGGGTCTCTAGCCTCTGAATAAAGGAGCCCTTCATCCCAATACACCTTATGGGTACCTTGAGCATTCCCTGCAGCCTCAGCAGCAGCTTGCTGTCTGAGGGGTTCAAGTGAAGGGCAATCTAATTGGGCCTGCCCCAGGTCTGCCCTTGAGGGTCCCCCTGTCCCCAGAAACTCAACCTGTTCAGGTTCAAGCTCATCTGAGACAGTCTCCTCTTGGACTGCAGAATCAGTTTCCTGTGAAACTTGATCCTCAACCTGGGGCAAGTGGGAAGGCACAGCCTTAACCCTCTTGCTCCTCCTCTTGGGTTGTGGTTGGTCTATTGTTTCAAGATCCACCACTGGTTCAGGAAGGCACTTCTTAGCCTGAGACCTTGTCACTGCAAGGACATGAGCTGAAATCCCTAGCATTTCTGCATGAGTCCTGTACTCCACTTCTGACCAAACTGAGCTTTCAAGATCATTGCCTAACAGACAGTCTACTGGGAGGTCTGCACTCACAACAACTTTCTTTAGGCCATCTACCCCTCCCCAGGAGAAGTTCACAACAGCCACACTATGGGAAGTAGTGGAGTTGCTTGCATTGGTCACTAGGTAACTTTCACCTAGTACAATCTGTCCAGGGTCCACAAAGCCAGGTGTCACCATTGTGACACTGGCACAAGTGTCCCTGTAGGCCTGAGCCAGTTTCTCATTAATTAAGGGAGTCTGCCTATATTTGCCCAGGTTACTGGGGCTTACTGCAGTGGGCAAAGATATGTCCACATCATATAGGAGAACTGCCTGTGTGGGGATTCTGACTAGGCCAGATTCCACCTCAGTACCCAGGGTCAACCCTACTAAACCCTTTGGCTGTGCACCACCACTGCTGACTGTACTAGGGGGTGCAGTTGCTTTAGGAGCTGCAGTGGTGGGGACTGGATTTTTCTTAGTGCATTCACTGCCCCAGTGTGAAACTGATTTGCAGGTATTACACCAAGGTTTCTTTGGGCCATCATTCTTCTTTTTCTTGTTTCCATTTTGGGAACCCCCCTCCTTATTGCTAGTTTGGGGGCCTGAAGACTTCTGGTCCTTTTCTTTATCTTTCTGATTCCCACCCTTCTGGTCTGTTTTCTTCTGGTCACCTTGGTTCTGGTTTTTCTGCTTAATCCTTGTTCTGACCCATTTGTCTGCCTTCTTTCCCAATTCTTGGGGAGAGGTCAAATCAGAGTCAACAAGGTATTGATGCAACAGCTGGTTCTGACAGTTATTAAGGATCTGTTCTCTCATCATAAGATTGTACAATCCTGTATAGTCTGAAACTTTACTTCCCTGCAGCCAACCCTCCAGAGCCTTAGTGGCACAATCTACAAAATCAGTCCAGTCCTGAGTCTGTGCTTTTTGGGTGTCTCTGAACAACAACCTGTATTGCTCAGTGGTTAGGCCAAACCCTTCAATAAGAGCACTCTTCAGAACAGAGTAGTTTTTGGCATCCTCAGGTCTAACAGTGAGGAGCCTGTCCCTCCCTTTCTCAGAAAAGGAGTACCATAAAATTGCTGCCCACTGATCCTCAGGGACCTGCTGTACCATGCAGGCCCTCTCAAGAGCAGTCATCCATTTGTGGATATCATCCCCTTCCTTGTAGGGGGGCACAATTTTTGTCAGGTTTCTATTGTCATAGGCCCTGTCTTTTTCTTTAGGAACTTTGCTGCCACCAGTGGCATCTAAGCCACACAATTTTCTCTCTCTTGCTAAAGCAAGTTTAGCTTGAGCCAAGGCTACCTCTTCCCTTTCTATTTGGAGTTGGACAGCCCTCATCCTGGCCCTATGCTCTTTTCTCTGGGAGGAAGTCATTCCTCTTTGAGATTCTCTTGAGGCACTAGAAAGGTGAGAGTCCCCTGATAGAGATCTCTCCCTCCTATTACCTGGGAGAATTTGGTTATGAGATCTGGGGTGGTGCTGGCCCCCCCCATTCCCATGTAGGTCCAAGTTGGCCTGGTTAAGGCTGGCAACCTGTACCTGGTTTCCCCTCTGATCCTGATCTTCAGGCTCTTCTAAATCAGAGCCTTCCTGTGAGAAGTTGGCCTGATATGTAGTGTTTCCAATTCTGGAACCACTGGGTATCAGTCCAAACAAACCCCAAAGATGTCAGGTTGTAAGTCAACCTTGTAGACAAGCTATCCTAGTGGTAGCATGGACTAAGCAGCCTTAAAGGCTTAACTTAAGAGGTCGTGTTAAGCGAGCTTGTTTTACCACATACAATCCTGTAATCAAATGAAAGGACACCACACAAGTATATATTGTAACAATATATGTATTTATTTCTAAATTACTCCCCAGTACTCTTTATGAGGAAAGGGGCACAAGCGTTAAATCAAAAGCACTGTTAAACATATAAAGTTGGCACAATTATGGCTGAGGGCGGGGGGCCACTCAGACCATATACTAAAAAAATGGTATAAGTAACACTTATCGAGCAATGGTTAGGCCTAGGGCCTAGAGATTCGCTGGGAGCAGTCAGGACAAGCAATGAAGAAGTCGGGAGTAGCCCACAGGATACGGGTGCAGCACGGAAAGTGCGGCGCGCACCAATGTAAAGTCAATGGTGCGTAAAAGTTAGTTAAAGTGAATTAAATGATACTTCCGCTGAACCTAGGAACACAAAACTTCAGACACAGACCCTAGAGGTGTGTGCCAGTGTAAGGACACCGGCGTTGCAAAGTTACCTCACCCACAGGCCGTGGGTGCACAGGGTCGAAGTGGCGTCGGGTTCTGTCACGCAGGTTCTTGGTGCTTGGAGCTGTTGCAGCTGCAGGCGCTGTGAAGCAGAAGTGTCCGGTGCGATCCAAGGGTGGATCGAAGTAGAAAAGTACCTGAAAGCAGAGGGGACAGAGTCTGGGTCACTCAGCAGTGACCAGGGTGGAACCAGGGCGGAACCAGGCAATGTCGGGCGCAATCAGGCGGTTGTCGATAGGCTTCTCTCCGCTGTCACGTGGGCTCTGGGGCATCTGCGACGTCCAGGAGCAGGTCACGATCTGTCCCACGTAGGCTCTCGCCGTCAGCACCGTCGGCTTGAAGATTGTAGCAAACAGCACTTGGCAAAAGCAATCCACGCGGAACCGGGAGATTGCTTATCACTCGAACCAGGAGGGTCAGAGTGGGTGCTCCTTTTCACAGGAGCTGGTGCAGATCTGGAGCAACCAGAAAAGCAAGTCGGTTTTCAAGTTTCGTCGGCACAGGGGCCACAAGCCAGCTGGCAAGTGACCGGGCCAACGCGTCGAGCACACACAGGCAGAAGGGCCCCACGCAGCACTCGTCGAGTGTGGAGGGGTGAGCTTTGGTGCAAGTGGAGCTCGGGGCTGGGGCTTCTCAAACCCCGGTGTACAGCTTCGAGGGTCACTCGTGGGCTGCACGGTCAGCGTCTCGTGGCCTTTTCAAGATGGCGTGCCCCACGCTTCCGGTCGCCTCCACGGGTCTCAGCTCTGCAGGGACTGTGGATCGGGCAGGTAGAAGGCAGGCAAGCTTGATCTCGTCGATCTCTGTCGCTCGAGTTCCGGCGGGAACTGCAACAAAGCAAGGGTCGAGGGCTGGATGGTGCCTGTTTGCACAGGGTGGTCACTCCTTGACCACAAGGGAGATTCTTCAGTCTTCTCACGTCGTGTAGAAAGTCGAAGGGTCCAGATTTCGTTTCTTATGTTTCTTCAGGATGATCTCAAGTCCGTTGGGACTGCTCCCCCTCTTATTCGAATCTAGGGGGTTGGACATCCTGCTAGGTCCCCTCCTATGGGTGGGACCCAGGAAGGGGGTGGTTACACCCCTCTCCTTTGATCCTGGCCGCGCTGGGACAGGGGCTGGGAGGCCCCAGAACCGGTTTGGCCGGATCCTGCAAGGGGCAGCCTTGTGCTCCCCAGGCAGTGTCTGGTTTCTTTGAAACCTCCCTACTCCAATCCACTATCTCCTGTCTGGGGTGGTTTGACACCGCCCTGTGACAGGAAACTCTTTGTCCAGGCCTCCTCTGCCGGGTTTCGGTCAGCAGCAGGAGGCCAGACCCGTGTCTGTGGCAGGGGCATCCATTTTGTGGATCTGAGGCTCATTTTAAATCAACCGCGTTTCAGTAAAGTAACATGTCTTCTCCCTCTAGAAGGGTGGAATGCTACCCCCGTCGCCAGAACTGGCGAGGGGGTAGTATTCCAATTCGTATGACACCTTACACGACATGTTTTGATAAAGCCAAACCAAAGTTGCTATATAACCGCGAGGATTATAAGGCGCTTAAGAGTATATGGTATGGCATTATCCCGGATCAGCTTAGGGAGTTGTTCCCGACAGCTGCAGACAGGCTCAGCTCATGCCAGAGCTCCATCTCACATAAAACCACGCACTCTGCCTCCAGGATTGATGAGGCCTTCCATAGGAGTGGCTCACAGGTTATATATGTGTCCAGATATAGGGTTAGATATAGGTATACTATATCTAAGCAATGGGTGATTACACCCACTTGCCCCAGCTGAGTGATCAGCCAGTTGTGTCAATTTAAGACCCAGCCAGGGGTGGCAAAAGCTATGCTTCAGCCCCTGGTGGGCCTTGGTGGCACCTATGCCCTGAGCACCTATAGTGCATGGTACAGGGGCTGACAAGGAGTCCATTTCCAATTGTGGTATGTACCTATAGCACATGTATTATAAATTTAGAGAGAGAACAGCAGGCTGGGGGTCTGATTAGCAGGCCCACAGCCTCAGTAAGTCGAAAACCAGTGAAGCAAAAAGCAAAAATTGGGGTGACCATAGGATAGCAGACCCTACTCTCCTACATAACCCCCCCCCAAACGCAGGGACATTAAACTTAACCTTGACCAGATAAGTCTTCATGTTCTAAGTGGAAGTACCTGGAGAGACCATCTGCATTACCATGGTCAGTCCCTGGGCGGTGCTCCACTGTAAAGTCCATCCCCTGTAGGGAAATGGACCACCTGAGCAGTTTGGGATTTTCACCCTTCATCTGATTTAGCCACAAGAGGGGCTTATGGTCTGTCTGAATTAGGAAGTGAGTACCAAACAAGTATGGCCTCAACTTCTTCAGGGCCCAAACCACAGCAAAGGCCTCCCTCTCAATAGCTGACCAACGTTTCTCCCTGGGGGTCAGCCTTCTGCTAATAAAAGCAATGGGCTGGTCTTGACCATCTTGATTAAGTTGTGAAAGCACAGCTCCCACCCCCAACTCAGAAGCATCTGTCTGTACAATGAACTGTTTGGAGTAGTCAGGACTCTTCAGGATAGGTGCAGAGCACATGGCCTTCTTCAGGTCATCAAATGCCTTTTGACAGCTAACTGTCCACTGAACCTTTTTGGGCATCTTCTTGGATGTCAAGTCATTCAATGGTGTCACAATGGACCCATAGTTCTTTACAAATTTTCTGTAATACCCAGTCAGGCCCAAGAAGGCTCTGACTTGTGTCTGGGTAGTTGGAGGAGCCCAGTCCTGTATGGTCTGGATCTTGCTCTCCAGTGGTTGAACTTGACCCCCACCTACTAGGTGGCCCAAGTACACAACCTTGCTCTGCCCTATCTGGCACTTAGTAGCCTTGATAGTCAGGCCTGCCTTTTGCAGGGCCTCCAGAACCTTCTTCAGGTGGATCAGGTGATCCTCCCAGGTGGAGCTAAAGACAGCAATATCATCTAGATATGCTGCACAAAAGTCATCCAACCCAGCAAGGACTTGGTTCACCAACCTTTGGAAAGTGGCAGGTGCATTTTTCAAGCCAAAGGGCATTACCACAAACTGATAATGTCCACTAGGGGTCGAAAATGCTGTTTTGGCTTTTGACTCCTCAGCTAGTCTGATTTGCCAGTAGCCAGCTGTCAAATCAAATGTGCTCAGAAACTTGGCAGAAGCCAATTTATCAATGAGCTCATCTGCTCTTGGAATGGGATGAGCATCTGTCCTAGTGACAGCATTGAGACCTCTGTAGTCCACACAAAACCTCATTTCTCTCTTCCCATCTTTGGTATGAGGTTTTGGCACAAGGACCACTGGGCTAGCCCATGGGCTCTCTGATGGCTCAATCACTCCAAGCTCCAACATCTTTTGCACCTCAGCCTTTATACAATCCCTGACATGGTCAGGTTGCCTGTAGATCTTATTCTTCACAGGCAGATTGTCACCAGTGTCCACCTCATGGGTGCACCAGTTAGTCTGACTGGGTGTGAGTGAAAACAATTGTCTGTGGGCCTGCAACACCTGTCTGCAGTCCACCTGTTGCTGCTCAGTGAGGCTGCCTGCCAAGGCTACTCCATCAACTGAACCATCATCAGGGTTCTGGGAAAGCAGGTCTGGGAGAGGGTCACTCTCTTCCTCCTGTTCCCCATCTGTGGCCATGAGGAGACTCATGTCCTCCCTGTCAACAAATGCTTTCAATCTGTTCACATGGAGCACCCTGTGGGGGCTCCTAGGGGTACCAAAGTCAACTAAGTAGGTGACTTCTCCCTTCTTTTCAATGATAGGGTAGGGTCCAGTCCATTTGTCCTGGAGAGCTGCTGGCCCCACTGGGTCCAACACCCACACCTTCTGTCCTGGCTGGAACTCAACCATAACAGCCTTTTGGTCATGCCAGGCTTTCTGTAATTCCTGACTTGCCTCAAGGTTTTTGGATGCTCTCTCCATGTATTCAGCCATCCTGGAGCGGAGACCAAGTACATAGTCCACAATGTCTAGTTTAGGCTTTTTGAGAGGTAACTCCCATCCTTCCTTCACCAAACTCAATGGACCTCTTACAGGGTGGCCAAACAAAAGTTCAAAAGGGCTGTAGCCAACCCCCTTCTGTGGGACCTCTCTGTAAGCAAAGAGCAAGCAGGGTAAAAGGATGTCCCATTTCCGCCTAAGCTTCTCTGGTAAACCTTTTATCATTCCCTTTAGGGTCTTGTTGAACCTTTCCACAAGCCCATTGCACTGTGGATGGTAGGGTGTGGTAAACTTATAGTTTACTCCACACTCTTTCCACATTGCTTTTAAGTATCCAGACATAAAGTTAGTACCTCTGTCTGAAAGAACCTCCTTTGGAAAGCCCACTCTTGAGAAAACTGCAATGAGGGCTTTTGCCACCACAGGAGCTGTGGTGGTCCTCAGGGGAATTGCCTCTGGGTACCTGGTGGCATGATCCACTACCACCAGTATAAATCTGTGCCCAGATGCTGTTTGAGGATCCATGGGACCCACAATGTCTATTCCAACTCTTTCAAAGGGTACCCCCACCACAGGTAGTGGTATCAGGGGGGCCTTTGTTGTGCCACCTGACTTACCACTGGCTTGGCAAGTGACACAGGAGCGACAAAACTCCTTGACATTTTCTGACATGTGAGGCCAGTGAAAGTGTGGAACAAGCCTGTCCCAAGTCTTATTCTGGCCTAAGTGTCCTGCAAGGGGAATATCATGGGCCAAGGTAAGAAGGAAGCCCCTAAACTTCAAAGGTATAACCAACCTCCTGGTGGTGCCAGGCTTGGGGTCTCTAGCCTCTGAATAAAGGAGCCCTTCATCCCAATACACCTTATGGGTACCTTGAGCATTCCCTGCAGCCTCAGCAGCAGCTTGCTGTCTGAGGGGTTCAAGTGAAGGGCAATCTAATTGGGCCTGCCCCAGGTCTGCCCTTGAGGGTCCCCCTGTCCCCAGAAACTCAACCTGTTCAGGTTCAAGCTCATCTGAGACAGTCTCCTCTTGGACTGCAGAATCAGTTTCCTGTGAAACTTGATCCTCAACCTGGGGCAAGTGGGAAGGCACAGCCTTAACCCTCTTGCTCCTCCTCTTGGGTTGTGGTTGGTCTATTGTTTCAAGATCCACCACTGGTTCAGGAAGGCACTTCTTAGCCTGAGACCTTGTCACTGCAAGGACATGAGCTGAAATCCCTAGCATTTCTGCATGAGTCCTGTACTCCACTTCTGACCAAACTGAGCTTTCAAGATCATTGCCTAACAGACAGTCTACTGGGAGGTCTGCACTCACAACAACTTTCTTTAGGCCATCTACCCCTCCCCAGGAGAAGTTCACAACAGCCACACTATGGGAAGTAGTGGAGTTGCTTGCATTGGTCACTAGGTAACTTTCACCTAGTACAATCTGTCCAGGGTCCACAAAGCCAGGTGTCACCATTGTGACACTGGCACAAGTGTCCCTGTAGGCCTGAGCCAGTTTCTCATTAATTAAGGGAGTCTGCCTATATTTGCCCAGGTTACTGGGGCTTACTGCAGTGGGCAAGGATAAGTCCACATCATATAGGAGAACTGCCTGTGTGGGGATTCTGACTAGGCCAGATTCCACCTCAGTACCCAGGGTCAACCCTACTAAACCCTTTGGCTGTGTACCACCACTGCTGACTGTACTAGGGGGTGCAGTTGCTTTAGGAGCTGCAGTGGTGGGGACTGGATTTTTCTTAGTGCATTCACTGCCCCAGTGTGAAACTGATTTGCAGGTATTACACCAAGGTTTCTTTGGGCCATCATTCTTCTTTTTCTTGTTTCCATTTTGGGAACCCCCCTCCTTATTGCTAGTTTGGGGGCCTGAAGACTTCTGGTCCTTCTCTTTATCTTTCTGATTCCCACCCTTCTGGTCTGTTTTCTTCTGGTCACCTTGGTTCTGGTTTTTCTGCTTAATCCTTGTTCTGACCCATTTGTCTGCCTTCTTTCCCAATTCTTGGGGAGAGGTCAGATCAGAGTCAACAAGGTATTGATGCAACAGCTGGTTCTGACAGTTATTAAGGATCTGTTCTCTCATCATAAGATTGTACAATCCTGTATAGTCTGAAACTTTACTTCCCTGCAGCCAACCCTCCAGAGCCTTAGTGGCACAATCTACAAAATCAGTCCAGTCCTGAGTCTGTGCTTTTTGGGTGTCTCTGAACAACAACCTGTATTGCTCAGTGGTTAGGCCAAACCCTTCAATAAGAGCACTCTTCAGAACAGAGTAGTTTTTGGCATCCTCAGGTCTAACAGTGAGGAGCCTGTCCCTCCCTTTCTCAGAAAAGGAGTACCATAAAATTGCTGCCCACTGATCCTCAGGGACCTGCTGTACCATGCAGGCCCTCTCAAGAGCAGTCATCCATTTGTGGATATCATCCCCTTCCTTGTAGGGGGGCACAATTTTTGTCAGGTTTCTATTGTCATAGGCCCTGTCTTTTTCTTTAGGAACTTTGCTGCCACCAGTGGCATCTAAGCCACACAATTTTCTCTCTCTTGCTAAAGCAAGTTTAGCTTGAGCCAAGGCTACCTCTTCCCTTTCTATTTGGAGTTGGACAGCCCTCATCCTGGCCCTATGCTCTTTTCTCTGGGAGGAAGTCATTCCTCTTTGAGATTCCCTTGAGGCACTAGAAAGGTGAGAGTCCCTTGACAGAGATCTCTCCCTTCTATTGCCTGGGAGAATTAGGTTATGAGATCTGGGGTGGTGCTGGCCCCCCCCATTCCCATGTAGGTCCAAGTTGGCCTGGTTAAGGCTGGCAACCTGTACCTGGTTTCCCCTCTGATCCTGATCTTCAGGCTCTTCTAAATCAGAGCCTTCCTCTTCCTCTTCCTCCTCTACTACATCATCTTCTGGAAGATCCTCATTCTCAGGGGAGTTTATCCCTTCACCTGATTCTAAGGGAGCCTGACTCACCTTATCTAGGTCATCCTTTTCTAGGAGAGCTATTAGGGAAGGAATGGTAGGGCCTCTGCCCTTTTTTAGCCCCCTGGCTGTGCACAAGGCACTCAGGTCTTTGTGGCTAAGGTTGTCATATCTGGATGTTGTCCCTATAGGATCAACTTCTACAGGAGCAGAACCTGAGGGTCTACCTGTATCAGACATGACTGCTAGTGAGGTGTAAGTGGTGCACTTACCTACACTAAGTGGTTTCCTACTGTACCTTGCTAGTGAGTTGTAGTCAGGGTGTGCTAATCCCTTTAATCTACAACTACTAAGTTCAGTAGAACTTAATATGCTAAGCTTTTGATTTATATGTACCTAGAGGTACTTGATGTGATCTTTCAATTTGATAAAGATTGCAATGGTAAAACAAACAGCAAGCTCAAATCCCACCGCTGCCACCAATGTGAGAAGTTGGCCTGATATGTAGTGTTTCCAATTCTGGAACCACTGGGTATCAGTCCAAACAAACCCCAAAGATGTCAGGTTGTAAGTCAACCTTGTAGACAAGCTATCCTAGTGGTAGCATGGACTAAGCAGCCTTAAAGGCTTAACTTAAGAGGTCGTGTTAAGCGAGCTTGTTTTACCACATACAATCCTGTAATCAAATGAAAGGACACCACACAAGTATATATTGTAAAAATATATGTATTTATTTCTAAATTACTCCCCAGTACTCTTTATGAGGAAAGGGGCACAAGCGTTAAATCAAAAGCACTGTTAAACATATAAAGTTGGCACAATTATGGCTGAGGGCGGGGGGCCACTCAGACCATATACTAAAAAAATGGTATAAGTAACACTTATCGAGCAATGGTTAGGCCTAGGGCCTAGAGATTCGCTGGGAGCAGTCAGGACAAGCAATGAAGAAGTCGGGAGTAGCCCACAGGATACGGGTGCAGCACGGAAAGTGCGGCGCGCACCAATGTAAAGTCAATGGTGCGTAAAAGTTAGTTAAAGTGAATTAAATGATACTTCCGCTGAACCTAGGAACACAAAACTTCAGACACAGACCCTAGAGGTGTGTGCCAGTGTAAGGACACCGGCGTTGCAAAGTTACCTCACCCACAGGCCGTGGGTGCACAGGGTCGAAGTGGCGTCGGGTTCTGTCACGCAGGTTCTTGGTGCTTGGAGCTGTTGCAGCTGCAGGCGCTGTGAAGCAGAAGTGTCCGGTGCGATCCAAGGGTGGATCGAAGTAGAAAAGTACCTGAAAGCAGAGGGGACAGAGTCTGGGTCACTCAGCAGTGACCAGGGTGGAACCAGGGCGGAACCAGGCAATGTCGGGCGCAATCAGGCGGTTGTCGATAGGCTTCTCTCCGCTGTCACGTGGGCTCTGGGGCATCTGCGACGTCCAGGAGCAGGTCACGATCTGTCCCACGTAGGCTCTCGCCGTCAGCACCGTCGGCTTGAAGATTGTAGCAAACAGCACTTGGCAAAAGCAATCCACGCGGAACCGGGAGATTGCTTATCACTCGAACCAGGAGGGTCAGAGTGGGTGCTCCTTTTCACAGGAGCTGGTGCAGATCTGGAGCAACCAGAAAAGCAAGTCGGTTTTCAAGTTTCGTCGGCACAGGGGCCACAAGCCAGCTGGCAAGTGACCGGGCCAACGCGTCGAGCACACACAGGCAGAAGGGCCCCACGCAGCACTCGTCGAGTGTGGAGGGGTGAGCTTTGGTGCAAGTGGAGCTCGGGGCTGGGGCTTCTCAAACCCCGGTGTACAGCTTCGAGGGTCACTCGTGGGCTGCACGGTCAGCGTCTCGTGGCCTTTTCAAGATGGCGTGCCCCACGCTTCCGGTCGCCTCCACGGGTCTCAGCTCTGCAGGGACTGTGGATCGGGCAGGTAGAAGGCAGGCAAGCTTGATCTCGTCGATCTCTGTCGCTCGAGTTCCGGCGGTGTAGGAAGGTGGCTACCTGACTATGGTTACCCCAGATTTTTTTGCCCTGTGTTTAGCTGGTTTTCGACTTAGTTGGCCTGGTTCCCTGCTTATCAGGGCCCCAGGCTATCTGCTCTCTCTGTAAAATGGATTCCATGTACCCTAGGTGCATAACTAGATTGGCTTGGGTCACCTTATCAGCCCCTGTACAGTGCACTATAGGTGCCCAGGGCATAGGTGCATCCAAGGCCTACCAGGGGCTGCAGCATATCTTTTGCCACCCCTGGCTGGCTATCTAAATTGACACAACTGGCTGAACACTCAGCTGGGGCAAGTGGGTGTAATCACCCCTTGCTTAGATATAGTATACCTATATCTAAACCTATATCTGGACACATATATAACCTGTGAGCCACTCCTATGGAAGGCCTCATCAATCCTGGAGGCAGAGTGCGTGGTTTTATGTGAGATGGAGCTCTGGCATGAGCTGAGCCTGTCTGCAGCTGTCGGGAACAACTCCCTAAGCTGATCCGGGATAATGCCATACCATATACTCTTAAGCGCCTTATAATCCTCGCGGTTATATAGCAACTTTGGTTTGGCTTTATCAAAACATGTCGTGTAAGGTGTCATACGAATTGGAATACTACCCCCTCGCCAGTTCTGGCGACGGGGGTAGCATTCCACCCTTCTAGAGGGAGAAGACATGTTACTTTACTGAAACGCGGTTGATTTAAAATGAGCCTCAGATCCACAAAATGGATGCCCCTGCCACAGACACGGGTCTGGCCTCCTGCTGCTGACCGAAACCCGGCAGAGGAGGCCTGGACAAAGAGTTTCCTGTCACAGGGCGGTGTCAAACCACCCCAGACAGGAGATAGTGGATTGGAGTAGGGAGGTTTCAAAGAAACCAGACACTGCCTGGGGAGCACAAGGCTGCCCCTTGCAGGATCCGGCCAAACCGGTTCTGGGGCCTCCCAGCCCCTGTCCCAGCGCGGCCAGGATCAAAGGAGAGGGGTGTAACCACCCCCTTCCTGGGTCCCACCCATAGGAGGGGACCTAGCAGGATGTCCAACCCCCTAGATTCGAATAAGAGGGGGAGCAGTCCCAACGGACTTCAGATCATCCTGAAGAAACATAAGAAACGAAATCTGGACCCTTCGACTTTCTACACGACGTGAGAAGACTGAAGAATCTCCCTTGTGGTCAAGGAGTGACCACCCTGTGCAAACAGGCACCATCCAGCCCTCGACCCTTGCTTTGTTGCAGTTCCCGCCGGAACTCGAGCGACAGAGATCGACGAGATCAAGCTTGCCTGCCTTCTACCTGCCCGATCCACAGTCCCTGCAGAGCTGAGACCCGTGGAGGCGACCGGAAGCGTGGGGCACGCCATCTTGAAAAGGCCACGAGACGCTGACCGTGCAGCCCACGAGTGACCCTCGAAGCTGTACACCGGGGTTTGAGAAGCCCCAGCCCCGAGCTCCACTTGCACCAAAGCTCACCCCTCCACACTCGACGAGTGCTGCGTGGGGCCCTTCTGCCTGTGTGTGCTCGACGCGTTGGCCCGGTCACTTGCCAGCTGGCTTGTGGCCCCTGTGCCGACGAAACTTGAAAACCGACTTGCTTTTCTGGTTGCTCCAGATCTGCACCAGCTCCTGTGAAAAGGAGCACCCACTCTGACCCTCCTGGTTCGAGTGATAAGCAATCTCCCGGTTCCGCGTGGATTGCTTTTGCCAAGTGCTGTTTGCTACAATCTTCAAGCCGACGGTGCTGACGGCGAGAGCCTACGTGGGACAGATCGTGACCTGCTCCTGGACGTCGCAGATGCCCCAGAGCCCACGTGACAGCGGAGAGAAGCCTATCGACAACCGCCTGATTGCGCCCGACATTGCCTGGTTCCGTCCTGGTTCCACCCTGGTCACTGCTGAGTGACCCAGACTCTGTCCCCTCTGCTTTCAGGTACTTTTCTACTTCGATCCACCCTTGGATCGCACCGGACACTTCTGCTTCACAGCGCCTGCAGCTGCAACAGCTCCAAGCACCAAGAACCTGCGTGACAGAACCCGACGCCACTTCGACCCTGTGCACCCACGGCCTGTGGGTGAGGTAACTTTGCAACGCCGGTGTCCTTACACTGGCACACACCTCTAGGGTCTGTGTCTGAAGTTTTGTGTTTCTAGGTTCAGCGGAAGTATCATTTAATTCACTTTAACTAACTTTTACGCACCATTGACTTTACATTGGTGCGCGCCGCACTTTCCGTGCTGCACCCGTATCCTGTGGGCTACTCCCGACTTCTTCATTGCTTGTCCTGACTGCTCCCAGCGAATCTCTAGGCCCTAGGCCTAACCATTGCTCGATAAGTGTTACTTATACCATTTTTTTAGTATATGGTCTGAGTGGCCCCCCGCCCTCAGCCATAATTGTGCCAACTTTATATGTTTAACAGTGCTTTTGATTTAACGCTTGTGCCCCTTTCCTCATAAAGAGTACTGGGGAGTAATTTAGAAATAAATACATATATTTTTACAATATATACTTGTGTGGTGTCCTTTCATTTGATTACAGGATTGTATGTGGTAAAACAGCTCGCTTAACACGACCTCTTAAGTTAAGCCTTTAAGGCTGCTTAGTCCATGCTACCACTAGGATAGCTTGTCTAACAAGGTTGACTTACAACCTGACATCTTTGGGGTTTGTTTGGACTGATACCCAGTGGTTCCAGAATTGGAAACACTACATATCAGGCCAACTTCTCACATTGGTGTGCAGCGGTGCGGATTTGAGCTTGCTGTTTGTTTTACCATTGCAATCTTTATCAAATTGAAAGATCACATCAAGTACCTCTAGGTACATATAAATCAAAAGCTTAGCATATTAAGTTCTACTGAACTTAGTAGTTGTAGATTAAAGGGATTAGCACACCCTGACTACAACTCACTAGCAAGGTACAGTAGGAAACCACTTAGTGTAGGTAAGTGCACCACTTACACCTCACTAGCAGTCATGTCTGATGCAGATAGAGCCTCAGGCTCTGCTCCTGTAGAAGTTGATCCTATAGGGACAACATCCAGATATGACAACCTTAGCCACAAAGACCTGAGTGCCTTGTGCACAGCCAGGGGGCTAAAAAAGGGCAGAGGCCCTACCATTCCTTCCCTAATAGCTCTCCTAGAAAAGGATGACCTAGATAAGGTGAGTCAGGCTCCCTTAGAATCAGGTGAAGGGATAAACTCCCCTGAGAATGAGGATCTTCCAGATGATGATGTAGTGGAGGAGGAAGAGGAAGAGGAAGGCTCTGATTTAGAAGAGCCTGAAGATCAGGATCAGAGGGGAAACCAGGTACAGGTTGCCAGCCTTAACCAGGCCAACTTGGACCTACATGGGAATGGGGGGGGCCAGCACCACCCCAGATCTCATAACCTAATTCTCCCAGGTAATAGGAGGGAGAGGTCTCTATCAGGGGACTCTCACCTTTCTAGTGCCTCAAGAGAATCTCAAAGAGGGATGACTTCCTCCCAGAGAAAAGAGCATAGGGCCAGAATGAGGGCTGTCCAACTCCAGATAGAGAGGGAAGAGGTAGCCCTGGCTCAAGCTAAGCTTACCTTGGAACAAGCTAAACTTACCTTGGCAAGGGAGAAAAAAATAAGTGGCTTAGATGCCACTGGTGGCAGCAAAATTCCTAAAGAGAAACCCAGGTCCTATGATAGTAGAAACCTGACAAAGATTGTGCCCCCCTATCAGGAAGGGGATGACATCCACAAATGGATGACTGCTCTGGAGAGAGCCTGCATGGTACAGCAGGTTCCTGAGGAACAGTGGGCAGCAATCTTATGGTACTCCTTTTCAGAGAAAGGGAGAGATAGGCTCCTCACTGTCAGACATGAGGATGCCAGCAATTACAAAGTCCTGAAGAGTGTTCTAATAGATGGGTTTGGCTTAACCACTGAACAGTACAGGTTAAAGTTCAGAGATACCCAGAAGACACAGACTCAGGACTGGACTGATTTTGTTGATTGTGCAACTAAGGCTCTGGAGGGTTGGCTAAATGGCAGCAAAGTACATGACTTCACAGGATTGTATAATTTGATTATGAGGGAGCAGATCCTTAGTAATTGTCAGAACCAGCTCTTACACCAGCACCTGGTGGACTCAGATTTGACCTCTCCCCAAGAATTGGGAAAGAGGGCAGATAAGTGGGTCAGAACCAGGATTAGGCCTAAGAATCAGGACAATAACCAGAAGAAGGAGTCTACCAAGCCTCAAGATAAGGGTGGGGATAAAGGTAAAGAAAACACTTCCCCAGGGCCCCAAAACTCCAAGAAGGGGGGTGGGTCCCAAGACACTTCTTCAACAGAGAAAAAGCCTTATTGCCATGCCTGTAAACAGGTTGGGCATTACAAAACAGACAGCTGTTGTCCCAAAAATGGCAATAAAGAAAACATACCTCCAAAGCCAGCTCCAACACCTCCTGTTACTGTCAGCAGTAATCCCCCAGGAAGTGGGAGCACACCCAGGAATCTGGGTGGGTTTACTTTTGGAGCCCAAGGGGACCCTGGCCTATCCAGGTCTCCATCCCCAAATGATCTTGTCTATGAGACTGGCATGGGGTTTGCCAACTTCTCTGTTTGCCCAAATACCTTGAGCAAATATAGACAGGAACCCATCATCAATGGTTTGAAAGTTGAAGCTTTTAGAGACACAGGGGCTAGCATCACCATGGTGGCTGACTGTATAGTCCCCTCTAAGCAACTTTTACCAGGTGCCACATACCAGGTAACAAACATTGATGGCATCCAAACAAATCATCCCATGGCAGTAGTAAGCCTCAGCTGGGGAGGTGTCACTGGCCCAAAGAGAGTGGCAGTGTCACCAAACTTGCCTGTAGACTGTCTACTGGGTAATGATTTGGAAATCTCAGCCTGGGCTGAGGTTGAACAGGAAATCCATTCTAGAATGGTAAATTCCAATGGAAAGGTTAGTGGGGCTGTACTGGCTATAGCCCCAATCCAAGATGTCCTCCCTGAAAAGGTTGGTAGGGCTGAGCAACTCTCTGCCCCATCTTTAACAGAAGCTCTTCCAAAGCAGAATAGCAAAGCTGTTATGATAACAGCAGAAACCCAAACTGAGTCTCCTCCTGAAAAGGTTGGTGGGGCTGTGATGGCCACAGCCCAAACTCAAACAGATATGTGTGTTGTGAAGCCTGAAATGATGGATCACTCCACCCAAACTGAGAGCATGGAGGAGGAAGAGAAATCTCCCCCTCACCAGACAGTAGGACAGGATCAGCCTCCTCAGGGAACTGATCTTACCCCTGATGAAGGAACTGCCCCAGAGGTTGTTAGGCCTGGCCTGACAGAGCCTCTGATGGCAGTGGACCCTTCTCAGGTGGGATCCAGTCTGGAGCAGGTAACCTGCCCCTCTCTACCTTGCCTCAGTCAGCCCAGGGCTGCAGAGGACAAGAAGGACAGTGAGACCCAGAGGGCCCCCTGTCAAATAAAGCACCCCCATCAACAGATTAGGGGCACCAAAACTAGTAGGCCTAGTAAGGTGAAAACTTTAAAAACTCCTGAGGGAGCCCCCTTAAAAACAGTTAGGGACCTCCCACAGATGGATTCTGTTGGGCACAGCCAAACCTGGGACCCAAAGGGCCCAAACCTGAACTGTCCCTCCAGCAAGCCAAACAGAGGGACCCAGCCTCCAGCTTTAGGTAGCCAGAGGTTGACCCTGAGAGCTCAGTGCAACTCAGTTGAAGAAAGAAAGGCACACATGGTGGAAGATAATTGGAGGAAGTTGAGCCCAAAAATAGTGGGGCCTCACTTCAATACTCCATATCCAAACCAGCCTTTAACTTTGCATAAACACACCCAAGGTAGTGATTCCCTATGGTGGAGACCCTCTAATACCCCTAGGGTGAGGGACTGCTTAGTGGACCATGAGACAGGGGGTACCCATGCTAGTGCAGGTACTTCCTTATATGGCCACTCAGGCAATATAGGCTTACCTGGCCAAGGATAGCCTTATCTCCTTTCGTTTGGGGGGGGGTTATGTAGGAAGGTGGCTACCTGACTATGGTTACCCCAGATTTTTTTGCCCTGTGTTTAGCTGGTTTTCGACTTAGTTGGCCTGGTTCCCTGCTAATCAGGGCCCCAGGCTATCTGCTCTCTCTGTAAAATGGATTCCATGTACCCTAGGTGCATAACTAGATTGGCTTGGGTCACCTTATCAGCCCCTGTACAGTGCACTATAGGTGCCCAGGGCATAGGTGCATCCAAGGCCTACCAGGGGCTGCAGCATATCTTTTGCCACCCCTGGCTGGCTATCTAAATTGACACAACTGGCTGAACACTCAGCTGGGGCAAGTGGGTGTAATCACCCCTTGCTTAGATATAGTATACCTATATCTAAACCTATATCTGGACACATATATAACCTGTGAGCCACTCCTATGGAAGGCCTCATCAATCCTGGAGGCAGAGTGCGTGGTTTTATGTGAGATGGAGCTCTGGCATGAGCTGAGCCTGTCTGCAGCTGTCGGGAACAACTCCCTAAGCTGATCCGGGATAATGCCATACCATATACTCTTAAGCGCCTTATAATCCTCGCGGTTATATAGCAACTTTGGTTTGGCTTTATCAAAACATGTCGTGTAAGGTGTCATACGAATTGGAATACTACCCCCTCGCCAGTTCTGGCGACGGGGGTAGCATTCCACCCTTCTAGAGGGAGAAGACATGTTACTTTACTGAAACGCGGTTGATTTAAAATGAGCCTCAGATCCACAAAATGGATGCCCCTGCCACAGACACGGGTCTGGCCTCCTGCTGCTGACCGAAACCCGGCAGAGGAGGCCTGGACAAAGAGTTTCCTGTCACAGGGCGGTGTCAAACCACCCCAGACAGGAGATAGTGGATTGGAGTAGGGAGGTTTCAAAGAAACCAGACACTGCCTGGGGAGCACAAGGCTGCCCCTTGCAGGATCCGGCCAAACCGGTTCTGGGGCCTCCCAGCCCCTGTCCCAGCGCGGCCAGGATCAAAGGAGAGGGGTGTAACCACCCCCTTCCTGGGTCCCACCCATAGGAGGGGACCTAGCAGGATGTCCAACCCCCTAGATTCGAATAAGAGGGGGAGCAGTCCCAACGGACTTCAGATCATCCTGAAGAAACATAAGAAACGAAATCTGGACCCTTCGACTTTCTACACGACGTGAGAAGACTGAAGAATCTCCCTTGTGGTCAAGGAGTGACCACCCTGTGCAAACAGGCACCATCCAGCCCTCGACCCTTGCTTTGTTGCAGTTCCCGCCGGAACTCGAGCGACAGAGATCGACGAGATCAAGCTTGCCTGCCTTCTACCTGCCCGATCCACAGTCCCTGCAGAGCTGAGACCCGTGGAGGCGACCGGAAGCGTGGGGCACGCCATCTTGAAAAGGCCACGAGACGCTGACCGTGCAGCCCACGAGTGACCCTCGAAGCTGTACACCGGGGTTTGAGAAGCCCCAGCCCCGAGCTCCACTTGCACCAAAGCTCACCCCTCCACACTCGACGAGTGCTGCGTGGGGCCCTTCTGCCTGTGTGTGCTCGACGCGTTGGCCCGGTCACTTGCCAGCTGGCTTGTGGCCCCTGTGCCGACGAAACTTGAAAACCGACTTGCTTTTCTGGTTGCTCCAGATCTGCACCAGCTCCTGTGAAAAGGAGCACCCACTCTGACCCTCCTGGTTCGAGTGATAAGCAATCTCCCGGTTCCGCGTGGATTGCTTTTGCCAAGTGCTGTTTGCTACAATCTTCAAGCCGACGGTGCTGACGGCGAGAGCCTACGTGGGACAGATCGTGACCTGCTCCTGGACGTCGCAGATGCCCCAGAGCCCACGTGACAGCGGAGAGAAGCCTATCGACAACCGCCTGATTGCGCCCGACATTGCCTGGTTCCGTCCTGGTTCCACCCTGGTCACTGCTGAGTGACCCAGACTCTGTCCCCTCTGCTTTCAGGTACTTTTCTACTTCGATCCACCCTTGGATCGCACCGGACACTTCTGCTTCACAGCGCCTGCAGCTGCAACAGCTCCAAGCACCAAGAACCTGCGTGACAGAACCCGACGCCACTTCGACCCTGTGCACCCACGGCCTGTGGGTGAGGTAACTTTGCAACGCCGGTGTCCTTACACTGGCACACACCTCTAGGGTCTGTGTCTGAAGTTTTGTGTTTCTAGGTTCAGCGGAAGTATCATTTAATTCACTTTAACTAACTTTTACGCACCATTGACTTTACATTGGTGCGCGCCGCACTTTCCGTGCTGCACCCGTATCCTGTGGGCTACTCCCGACTTCTTCATTGCTTGTCCTGACTGCTCCCAGCGAATCTCTAGGCCCTAGGCCTAACCATTGCTCGATAAGTGTTACTTATACCATTTTTTTAGTATATGGTCTGAGTGGCCCCCCGCCCTCAGCCATAATTGTGCCAACTTTATATGTTTAACAGTGCTTTTGATTTAACGCTTGTGCCCCTTTCCTCATAAAGAGTACTGGGGAGTAATTTAGAAATAAATACATATATTTTTACAATATATACTTGTGTGGTGTCCTTTCATTTGATTACAGGATTGTATGTGGTAAAACAGCTCGCTTAACACGACCTCTTAAGTTAAGCCTTTAAGGCTGCTTAGTCCATGCTACCACTAGGATAGCTTGTCTAACAAGGTTGACTTACAACCTGACATCTTTGGGGTTTGTTTGGACTGATACCCAGTGGTTCCAGAATTGGAAACACTACATATCAGGCCAACTTCTCACAGGCGGGAACTGCAACAAAGCAAGGGTCGAGGGCTGGATGGTGCCTGTTTGCACAGGGTGGTCACTCCTTGACCACAAGGGAGATTCTTCAGTCTTCTCACGTCGTGTAGAAAGTCGAAGGGTCCAGATTTCGTTTCTTATGTTTCTTCAGGATGATCTCAAGTCCGTTGGGACTGCTCCCCCTCTTATTCGAATCTAGGGGGTTGGACATCCTGCTAGGTCCCCTCCTATGGGTGGGACCCAGGAAGGGGGTGGTTACACCCCTCTCCTTTGATCCTGGCCGCGCTGGGACAGGGGCTGGGAGGCCCCAGAACCGGTTTGGCCGGATCCTGCAAGGGGCAGCCTTGTGCTCCCCAGGCAGTGTCTGGTTTCTTTGAAACCTCCCTACTCCAATCCACTATCTCCTGTCTGGGGTGGTTTGACACCGCCCTGTGACAGGAAACTCTTTGTCCAGGCCTCCTCTGCCGGGTTTCGGTCAGCAGCAGGAGGCCAGACCCGTGTCTGTGGCAGGGGCATCCATTTTGTGGATCTGAGGCTCATTTTAAATCAACCGCGTTTCAGTAAAGTAACATGTCTTCTCCCTCTAGAAGGGTGGAATGCTACCCCCGTCGCCAGAACTGGCGAGGGGGTAGTATTCCAATTCGTATGACACCTTACACGACATGTTTTGATAAAGCCAAACCAAAGTTGCTATATAACCGCGAGGATTATAAGGCGCTTAAGAGTATATGGTATGGCATTATCCCGGATCAGCTTAGGGAGTTGTTCCCGACAGCTGCAGACAGGCTCAGCTCATGCCAGAGCTCCATCTCACATAAAACCACGCACTCTGCCTCCAGGATTGATGAGGCCTTCCATAGGAGTGGCTCACAGGTTATATATGTGTCCAGATATAGGGTTAGATATAGGTATACTATATCTAAGCAAGGGGTGATTACACCCACTTGCCCCAGCTGAGTGATCAGCCAGTTGTGTCAATTTAAGAACCAGCCAGGGGTGGCAAAAGCTATGCTTCAGCCCCTGGTGGGCCTTGGTGGCACCTATGCCCTGAGCACCTATAGTGCATGGTACAGGGGCTGACAAGGAGTCCATTTCCAATTGTGGTATGTACCTATAGCACATGTATTATAAATTTAGAGAGAGAACAGCAGGCTGGGGGTCTGATTAGCAGGCCCACAGCCTCAGTAAGTCGAAAACCAGTGAAGCAAAAAGCAAAAATTGGGGTGACCATAGGATAGCAGACCCTACTCTCCTACACTTCCTCTTCCTCTTCCTCCTCCACTACATCATCATCTGGAAGATCCTCATTCTCAGGGGAGTTTATCCCTTCGCCTGATTCTAAGGGAGCCTGACTCACCTTATCTAGGTCATCCTTTTCTAGGAGAGCTATTAGGGAAGGAATGGTAGGGCCTCTGCCCTTTTTTAGCCCCCTGGCTGTGCACAAGGCACTCAGGTCTTTGTGGCTAAGGTTGTCATATCTGGATGTTGTCCCTATAGGATCAACTTCTACAGGAGCAGAACCTGAGGGTCTACCTGTATCAGACATGACTGCTAGTGAGGTGTAAGTGGTGCACTTACCTACACTAAGTGGTTTCCTACTGTACCTTGCTAGTGAGTTGTAGTCAGGGTGTGCTAATCCCTTTAATCTACAACTACTAAGTTCAGTAGAACTTAATATGCTAAGCTTTTGATTTATATGTACCTAGAGGTACTTGATGTGATCTTTCAATTTGATAAAGATTGCAATGGTAAAACAAACAGCAAGCTCAAATCCGCACCGCTGCACACCAATGTGAGAAGTTGGCCTGATATGTAGTGTTTCCAATTCTGGAACCACTGGGTATCAGTCCAAACAAACCCCAAAGATGTCAGGTTGTAAGTCAACCTTGTAGACAAGCTATCCTAATGGTAGCATGGACTAAGCAGCCTTAAAGGCTTAACTTAAGAGGTCGTGTTAAGCGAGCTGTTTTACCACATACAATCCTGTAATCAAATGAAAGGACACCACACAAGTATATATTGTAAAAATATATGTATTTATTTCTAAATTACTCCCCAGTACTCTTTATGAGGAAAGGGGCACAAGCGTTAAATCAAAAGCACTGTTAAACATATAAAGTTGGCACAATTATGGCTGAGGGCGGGGGGCCACTCAGACCATATACTAAAAAAATGGTATAAGTAACACTTATCGAACAATGGTTAGGCCTAGGGCCTAGAGATTCGCTGGGAGCAGTCAGGACAAGCAATGAAGAAGTCGGGAGTAGCCCACAGGAGACGGGTGCAGCACGGAAAGTGCGGCGCGCACCAATGTAAAGTCAATGGTGCGTAAAAGTTAGTTAAAGTGAATTAAATGATACTTCCGCTGAACCTAGGAACACAAAACTTCAGACACAGACCCTAGAGGTGTGTACCAATGTAAGGACACCGGCGTTGCAAAGTTACCTCACCCACAGGCCGTGGGTGCACAGGGTCGAAGTGGCGTCGGGTTCTGTCACGCAGGTTCTTGGTGCTTGGAGCTGTTGCAGCTGCAGGCGCTGTGAAGCAGAAGTGTCCGGTGCGATCCAAGGGTGGATCGAAGTAGAAAAGTACCTGAAAGCAGAGGGGACAGAGTCTGGGTCACTCAGCAGTGACCAGGGTGGAACCAGGACGGAACCAGGCAATGTCGGGCGCAATCAGGCGGTTGTCGATAGGCTTCTCTCCGCTGTCACGTGGGCTCTGGGGCATCTGCGACGTCCAGGAGCAGGTCACGATCTGTCCCACGTAGGCTCTCGCCGTCAGCACCGTCGGCTTCAAGATTGCAGCAAACAGCACTTGGCAAAAGCAATCCACGCAGAACCGGGAGATTGCTTATCACTCGAACCAGGAGGGTCAGAGTGGGTGCTCCTTTTCACAGGAGCTGGTGCAGATCTGGAGCAACCAGAAAAGCAAGTCGGATTTCAAGTTTCGTCGGCACAGGGGCCACAAGCCAGCTGGCAAGTGACCGGGCCAACGCGTCGAGCACACACAGGCAGAAGGGCCCCACGCAGCACTCGTCGAGTGTGGAGGGGTGAGCTTTGGTGCAAGTGGAGCTCGGGGCTGGGGCTTCTCAAACCCCGGTGTACAGCTTCGAGGGTCACTCGTGGGCTGCACGGTCAGCGTCTTGTGGCCTTTTCAAGATGGCGTGCCCCACGCTTCCGGTCGCCTCCACGGGTCTCAGCTCTGCAGGGACTGTGGATCGGGCAGGTAGAAGGCAGGCAAGCTTGATCTCGTCGATCTCTGTCGCTCGAGTTCCGGCGGGAACTGCAACAAAGCAAGGGTCGAGGGCTGGATGGTGCCTGTTTGCACAGGGTGGTCACTCCTTGACCACAAGGGAGATTCTTCAGTCTTCTCACGTCGTGTAGAAAGTCGAAGGGTCCAGATTTCGTTTCTTATGTTTCTTCAGGATGATCTGAAGTCCGTTGGGACTGCTCCCCCTCTTATTCGAATCTAGGGGGTTGGACATCCTGCTAGGTCCCCTCCTATGGGTGGGACCCAGGAAGGGGGTGGTTACACCCCTCTCCTTTGATCCTGGCCGCGCTGGGACAGGGGCTGGGAGGCCCCAGAACCGGTTTGGCCGGATCCTGCAAGGGGCAGCCTTGTGCTCCCCAGGCAGTGTCTGGTTTCTTTGAAACCTCCCTACTCCAATCCACTATCTCCTGTCTGGGGTGGTTTGACACCGCCCTGTGACAGGAAACTCTTTGTCCAGGCCTCCTCTGCCGGGTTTCGGTCAGCAGCAGGAGGCCAGACCCGTGTCTGTGGCAGGGGCATCCATTTTGTGGATCTGAGGCTCATTTTAAATCAACCGCGTTTCAGTAAAGTAACATGTCTTCTCCCTCTAGAAGGGTGGAATGCTACCCCCGTCGCCAGAACTGGCGAGGGGGTAGTATTCCAATTCGTATGACACCTTACACGACATGTTTTGATAAAGCCAAACCAAAGTTGCTATATAACCGCGAGGATTATAAGGCGCTTAAGAGTATATGGTATGGCATTATCCCGGATCAGCTTAGGGAGTTGTTCCCGACAGCTGCAGACAGGCTCAGCTCATGCCAGAGCTCCATCTCACATAAAACCACGCACTCTGCCTCCAGGATTGATGAGGCCTTCCATAGGAGTGACTCACAGGCTATATATGTGTCCAGATATAGGTTTAGATATAGGTATACTATATCTAAGCAAGGGGTGATTACACCCACTTGCCCCAGCTGAGTGATCAGCCAGTTGTGTCAATTTAAGAACCCGCCAGGGGTGGCAAAAGCTATGCTTCAGCCCCTGGTAGGCCTTGGTGGCACCTATGCCCTGAGCACCTATAGTGCATGGTACAGGGGCTGACAAGGAGTCCATTTCCAATTGTGGTATGTACCTATAGCACATGTATTGTAAATTTATAGAGAGAACAGCAGGCTGGGGGTCTGATTAGCAGGCCCACAGCCTCAGTAAGTCGAAAACCAGTGAAGCAAAAAGCAAAAATTGGGGTGACCATAGGATAGCAGACCCTACTCTCCTACACCATAGGATAGCAGACCCTACTCTCCTACAATACATATGACATATGACACATGACATATATGACACATATGACATATATGGCACATATGACATAGATCACACATATGACATATGACATATATGACACATATGACATATGGCACATATGACATTTATGACACATATGACATATATGTAACATATGACATATATCACACATATGAAATATGACATATATGACACATATGCCATATATGACACATGACATATATGACACATAAGACATATATGACACATGACGTATGACACATATGACATATGACACATGACATATATGACACATATGACATATATGGCACATATGACATATATCACACATATGACATATGACATATATGACACATATGACATATATGACACATGACATATATGCCACATATGACATATATGGCACATATGACATAGATCACACATATGACATATGACATATATGACACATATGACATATGACATATGGCACATATGACATATATGACACATATGACATATATGTAACATATGACATATATCACACATATGAAATATGACATGTATGACACATATGCCATATATGACACATGACATATATGACACATAAGACATATATGACACATGACATATAACACATATGACACATGACACATGACATATATGACACATATGAAATATATGGCACATATGACATATATCACACATATGACATATGACATATATGACACATATGACATATGACACATGACATATATGACACATATGACATATATGGCACATATGACATATATCACACATATGACATATATGACACATATGACATATATGACACATGACATATATGACACATATGACATATATGACACATATGACATATGACACATATGCCATATATGACACACATGACATATGACACATATGACATATGACACATATGACATATATGACACATATGACATATATGACACATATGACACATATGACACATACGACATATGACATATGCCATATATGACACACATGACATATGAAACATATGGCATATGACACATATGACATATATGACATATATGACATATATGACACATATGACACATACGACATGTGACATATGCCATATATGACACACATGACATATGACACATATGACATATGACACATATGACATATATGACACATATGACATATATGACACATATAGCACATATGACACATATGAGATATATGACATATATGACTCATATGACATATATGACACATATGACATATATGAGACATATGACACATATGCCATATGACACAAATGACACATATGACACATGACATATATGACATATATGACACATATGACACATATGACACATATGACACATGACATATGACATATATGACACACATGACATATGACACATATGACATATGACACATATGACATATATGGCGTATATGACACATATGACATATATGACACATATGACACATATGACACATATGACACATATGAGATATATGACATATATGAGACATATGACACATATGACATATATGACACATATGACATATATAACACATATGACACATATGCCATAAGACATATATGACACATATGACATATGATACATATGACATAAGACATGTGACATATATGACGCATATGACATATATGGCCCATATGACATAGATCACACATATGACATATGACATATATGACACATATGACATATGACATATGACACATATGATATATATGACACACATGACATATATGGCACATATGACATATATCACACATATGAAATATGACATATATGACACATATGCCATATACGACACATGACATATATGACACATATGACATATGACATATATGACACATATAGCACATATGACATATATGAGATATATGACACATATGACACATATGACATATATGACACATATGACATATATGAGACATATGACACATATGACATATGATACATATGACATATGGCACATGACATATATGACACATATGACATATATGGCACATATGACATAGATCACACATATGACATATGACATATATGACACATATGACATATGACATATGACACATATGACATATATGACACATATGACATATATGGCACATATGACATATATCACACATATGACATATGACATATGACACATATGACATATATGACACATATGACATATATGGCACATATGACATATATCACACATATGAAATATGACATATATGACACATATGCCATATATGACACATGACATATATGACACATATGACATATATAACACATATGACACATATGCCATAAGACATATATGACACATATGACACCTGGACCCTCTTCAGAACGGTCGCTCACCCACGCTCACCCACGCTCCTCCTCTCTTTCAGATGTAACGCTCCATGCTATCGCGTTCTGGTATCGTTAATTCCGTGTTTTACAGCACTGTTTACCATAGAATAGTAGCGCTGTATAGCATTGCATTGTAGCGCTGGTGAACATAACCTTGTAGCACTATTTACCATAGAAGTGTAGCGCTGTATAGCATTGCATTGTAGCGCTGGTGAACATAACATTGTAGCGCTGTTTACCATAGAATTGTAGCGCTGTATAGCATTGCATTGTAGTGCTGGTGAACATAACATTGTAGCGCTTCTCAGGCATAGCGCCGCTGCTCGGATTGACATCCTCATTAGCGCGACCTTGCTCAGGCTGCTTGTTCATTTTTCCTGTGTGTGTGTATTTATTTGATAGAACTGCTCACTCGACGCATTTGCGCATTTGCTGCCCCTGTCTGGCTTTCCCTTTGACCCTCCATTTTGTTGTTGATATCCCTTGGCCCGCCCCTCACCCACACTACCGCCTCCCTGCTGCCCCTCCCACCCACGTTTACTGAGCCTTCCATTCCCTCGGCCAAACTGTGACCACCTGGACCCTCTTCAGAACGGTCGCTCACCCACGCTCCTCCTCACTTTCAGCTGTAACGCTCCATGCTATCGCGTTCTGGTATCGTTAATTCCGTGTTTTACAGCACTGTTTACCATAGAATAGTAGCGCTGTATAGCATTGCATTGTAGCGCTGGTGAACATAACCTTGTAGCACTATTTACCATAGAAGTGTAGCGCTGTATAGCATTGCATTGTAGCGCTGGTGAACATAACATTGTAGCGCTGTTTACCATAGAATTGTAGCGCTGTATAGCATTGCATTGTAGTGCTGTTGAACATAACATTGTAGCGCTTCTCAGGCATAGCGCCGCTGCTCGGATTGACATCCTCATTAGCGAGACCTCGCTCAGGCTGCTTGTTCATTTTTCCTGTGTGTGTGTATTTATTTGATAGAGCTGCTCACTCTACGCATTTGCGCATTTGCTGCCCCTGTCTGGCTTTCCCTTTGACCCTCCATTTTGTTGTTGGTATCCCTTGGCCCGCCCCTCACCCACACTACCGCCTCCCTGCTGCCCCTCCCACGCTCCGCCCCCCCACTCTCTATTTATGTCAGATGCCCACACGCGCAGCGTCCACGCGCTACGGCCGCGCCGAAGGTGCGCCAAAGGTAAGCCCGTCTACGCCCGTCTGCGCCTGGACAGCGCCAGACCCCCTTGTCCCCGTAATGTCCAGCCCACTCGCATCACTTACGATGCCACCACCCTCCTAGCCCTTAACCCCTGCCGCTCCCCCAACTGCGCCCAAGCCGCTCCTGGACACACCCATGGCCCCTTCTCTTGCAACTCCTGCAAGTTCGACGGCACCAAGAACAACTCCTCATCCACCAAAACCATACAGAGACCGGACACCAACCACCTTCAATGCATCCTGCTCAACACCCGCTCGGTCCACAGGCACGCCATCGACCTCTGGAATCTACTAGACACCTTTTCACCAGACGTAGCCTTCCTAACAGAAACATGGATGAATGCTTCTTCTGCCCCAGACATCACCATTGCCATTCCGGAAGGATACAAGATCATCCGAAAGGACCGCATCAAGCATACAGGAGGAGGCAGCGCTATCGTCCATAAGAACTCCATCCGCATCTCAACCAGCTCAGACGTCAACCTCGCTAGCGCCGAACACCTTCACTTCCAGATCCACACCGACCCCAAGACCACACTCAGAGGCACCCTCCTCTACCTGCCTCCAGGACCCCGTACACAATTCAGTGACGACATCACTGACTTTATCACCCCACACGCCCTCCCTTCCAAGGAATACATTCTTTTGGGAGACCTCAACTTCCACCTGGAAAAGAACAACGACAGCAGCGCCACCACCCTTCTGGACAATCTCGCCAACCTCGGACTCAAACAACTCGTCACTACCCCCAACCACATTGCAGGTCACACTCTCGACCCTATCTTCACCTCCAGCAAACATGTCTCATTCAGTCACACCACAGCTCATCACTGGACGGACCACAGCTGCGTTCACTTCACCTACAATAAGACCACAATCCACAACCATCCTCAACCCACCCTGCGAAGAAACTGGATCAAAATCACCAGCGACCAGATTTCCTCATCGCTTCTACTAAACCCCCCCGCCCACACCTCAAACCCCGACCAAGCAGCCATCAACCTCACCCAATGGCTAGCCAACAGCGCCGACATCCTAGCACCGTTGAAAAAACGCCAAATCAAGCTAGGCAGCAAAAACGCATCCTGGTTCAACGATGATCTTAAGAAATCGAAGAAACACTGTCGCTCCCTCGAAAAGGCCTGGAAAAAAGATCCTAACACCAGCACCAGGGACGCCTTCAAAAACGCCACCCGCATACACCACCAACTAATCCGGTCTGCCAAGAAAGCCGCATTCAAAGACCGTCTAGATAACAACGCCCACAACAGCAAGGAATTATTCAACATCGTCAAAGAATTTACCAACCCATCAGCCAACTCCAACGACATCACCCCCTCCCAAGCCCTCTGCGACTCCCTAGCTTCCTTCTTCCACAACAAAATCGCAGACATCCACAACAGCTTCGACAACCGACCCGAAGACCAATCCACCCAATCTTCTGCAGGACCCTCACCCCCCCTGAACATCCTTAATGACTGGAGCCCAATCTCCACTGAGGACACCATCCGCCTGATGAACTCCATCCACTCAGGATCCCCAACTGACCTATGCCCTCACCACATCTTCAACAAAGCAGACTCCATCATAGCACCACACCTCCGAGATGTCATCAACTGCTCCTTCAACTCCGCCACCTTCCCGGAAAGCTGGAAACACGCAGAACTCAGCGCCCTTCTGAAAAAACCCACAGCTGACCCCACCGAACTCAAAAACTACCGCCCCATCTCGCTTCTTCCGTTCCCGGCCAAAGTCATTGAGAAAGCTGTCAACAACCAGCTCGCCGCCTTCCTCGAAACCAATAAATCCCTTGACTCCTCACAGTCCGGCTTCTGAGCCAAACACAGCACTGAGACCGCCCTCATCGCAGCAACAGACGACATTCGAACTCTACTGGACAATGGAGACACAGTCGCCCTCATCCTCCTCGACCTCTCCGCTGCCTTCGACACAGTCTGTCACAGCACCCTTCTACAGCGCCTCAGAGACGTAGGAATCCAAGGTAAAGCACTGGAATGGATCACCTCGTTCCTTACCGGAAGAACACAGAGAGTCCGCCTCCCACCATTCAAGTCAAAGTCCTCTGAAGTCATCTGCGGCGTGCCACAAGGATCGTCACTCAGCCCCACCCTCTTCAACGTATACATGAGCCCCCTTGCGGCCATCGCTCGCCAACACAATCTCAACATCATCTCCTACGCGGATGACACTCAACTGATCCTCTCACTCACCAAAGACCCTAACACCGCCAAAACCAACTTACACGAAGGAATGAAAGAAGTAGCCAAGTGGATGAAGCACAGCCGTCTGAAACTGAACTCAGACAAAACAGAAGTCCTCATCTTAGGCACCTCCCCCTCCGCCTGGGATGACTCTTGGTGGCCAGAAGCCCTTGGAAAAGCCCCCATCCCGACGGACCACGCACGGAACCTGGGCGTCATCCTGGACTCCTCACTATCGATGACCAGACAAGTCAACGCCGTTTCATTATCTTGCTTCAACATTCTTCGCATGCTCAAAAAAACATTTCGCTGGATCCCCACCGAAACTAGAAGAACGGTCACCCACGCACTGGTCACGAGCCGCCTGGACTACGGAAACACACTATACGCCGGTGTGAGAAGTTGGCCTGATATGTAGTGTTTCCAATTCTGTAACCACTTGGTATCAGTCCAAACAAACCCCAAAGATGTCAGGTTGTAAGTCAACCTTGTAGACAAGCTATCCTAATGGTAGCATGGACTAAGCAGCCTTAAAGGCTTAACTTAAGAGGTCGTGTTAAGCGAGCTGTTTTACCACATACAATCCTGTAATCAAATGAAAGGACACCACACAAGGATATATTGTAAAAATATATGTATTTATTTCTAAATTACTCCCCAGTACTCTTTATGAGGAAAGGGGCACAAGCGTTAAATCAAAAGCACAGTAAAACATATAAAGTTGCACAATTATGGATGAGGGCGGGTGGCCACTCAGACCATATACTAAAAAAGTGGTATAAGGAACACTTATCGAACAGTGGTTAGGCCTAGGGCCTAGAGATTCGCTGGGAGCAGTCAGGACTAGCAATGCTGAAGTCGGGAGTAGCCCACAGGAGACGGGTGCAGCACGGAAAGTGCGGCTCGCACCAATGCAATGTCAATGGTGCGTAAAAGTTGGATAAAGTGAATTAAAAGATACTTCCGCTGAACCTAGAGGAACAATACTTTAGACACAGACCCTAGAGGTGTGTACCAGTGTAAGAACACCGGAGTTGCAAAGTTACCTCACCCACAGGCCGTGGGTGCACAGGGTCGAAGTGGCGTCGGGTTCTGTCACGCAGGTTCTTGGTGCTTGAAGCTGAAGATGCTGCAGGCGCTGTGAAGGAGAAGTGTTCGGTGGATCCAAGGTGGATCTGAAGTGGTGAAGACCTGAAAGCAGAGGGGACAATGTTCAAAGTCACTGACCAGTGACCACCGTGGAACCAGATTGGAACCAGGCAAAGTCGGGTGCAAACAGGTGATCAGGGGTTGCTTCTCTCTGCAGCTGCGTGGACACGAAGAGGTCAAGGACGTCCAGGAGTCGATCACGAGTTGTCTCTCGAAGGCTCTAGCTGATGGCGGTGTTGGCAACTCGATTGAAGCAAACAATCCTTGGCTAATGCAAGCCACGGGGAAAGTGAAAAAGGCTTATTACTCGGACCAGCAAGGTCAGAGCGGGTACTCCTTTCTACAGGAGCGAGGGCAGGTCTGGAGCAACCAGACCCACAGTGTAAATTGTAGGATTCATCGCCAAGATGGCCGCTGACCACGTGACAAGCGGACAGGATGGCGAGTCGAGTGGCACAAAACAAAAGGGCCCCACGCAGATCGTGGAGATGCTGGAGGGCTGATCTTTAGTGCAAATGTTGCTCGGTTGTGGGGATTCTCAAACCCCAAAGCACAGAGTCGAGGATGCCTCAGGTGCTGCGCAGTCAGCGTTTCGGGGGTCTTTCAAGATGGCCGCTCCCACGTCTCTCGGTGCCTCCACGGGTCCCTTCTTTGCAGGGACTGTGGATCGGGCTGAGAGAAGTCTGGGAAGCTGGGTCTTGTTAGGCTCTGCACTCGGGCTCCGGCGGGAGGCGGCGGCAAAGCAGACGTCGAGGTGCTGGGTGATGCCTGTGTTCACAGGGTGGCCCCTCCTAGGCCACAAGGGAGATGCTCTTCAGTCTTCTGTCATCAGAATGTCGAAGTCCAGTCGTCTTCTTAGTTTAAAGTTGATTTCAGGATGATCTGAGTTGCATTGGCACTGCTCCCCCTCTTATTCCAATCTGAGGGGTGGATCTCCTGCTAGGTCCCTCCCCTATGGGTGGGACCAGGAAGGGGGGTGGTTACACCCCCTTTCCTTTGTCCAGGTCTCACTGGAGCCGGGGCTGGGCTGCCCCAGAACCGGTTTGACCGGATTATGCAAGGGGAAGCCTTGTGCTCCCCAGGCACTGTCTGGTTTCATTCAAACCTCCCTGCTACAATCCACTATCTCCTGTCTGGGGTGGTGTCACACCTCCCTGTGACAGGAAATCCTTTGTCCAGGCCTCCTCTGCTGAGTTTCGGTCAGCAGCAGGAGGTCAGACATGTGTCTGTGGCAGAAGCATCCATTTTGTGGATCTGAGGCTCTTTTAAAAATCAACCGCGTTTTAGCAAAAGTAACATGTCGTCCCCTCTAGAGGGGTGGAATGCTACCCCCGTCGCCAGGACTGGCGAGGGGGTAGTATTCCAAATCGTATGACACCTTACACGACATGTTTTGATAAAGCCAAACCAAAGTTGACATATAACCGCGAGGATTATAATGCACTTAATAGTATATGGTTTGGCATTATCCCGGAACAGCTAAGGGAATTGGTCCCGACAGCTGCAGACAGGCTCAGCTCATGCTAGAGCACCATCTCACATTAAACCACGCACTCTGCCTTCAGGATTGTTAAGGCCTGCCATAGGAGTGGCTCACAGGTTTATATGTGTCCAGATAGGTTTAGATATAGGCATACTATATCTAAGCAAGGGGTGATTACACCACCTTGCCCCAGCTGAGTGATCAGCCAGTTGTGTCAATTTTAGATAGCCAGCCAGGGGTGGCAAAAGATATGCTGCAGCCCCTGGTAGGCCTTGGATGCACCTATGCCCTGGGCACCTATAGTGCTCTGTACAGGGGCTGATAAGGTGACCCAAGCCAATCTAGTTATGCACCTAGGGTACATGGAATCCATTTTACAGAGAGAGCAGATAGCCTGGGGCCCTGATTAGCAGGGAACCAGGCCAACTAAGTCGAAAACCAGCTAAACACAAGGCAAAAAATCTGGGGTAACCATAGTCAGGTAGCCACCTTCCTACATAACCCCCCCCCCCCAAACGAAAGGAGATAAGGCTATCCTTGTCCAGGTAAGCCTTTATTGCCTGAGAGGCCATATAAGGAAGTACCTGCACTAGCATGGGTACCCCCTGTCTCATGGTCCACTAAGCAGTCCCTCACCCTAGGGGTATTAGAGGGTCTCCACCATAGGGAATCACTACCTTGGGTGTGTTTATGCAAAGTTAAAGGCTGGTTTGGATATGGAGCATTGAAGTGAGGCTCCACTATTTTTGGGCTCAACTTCCTCCAATTATCTTCCACCATGTGTGCCTTTCTTTCTTCAACTGAGTTGCACTGAGCTCTCAGGGTCAACCTCTGGCTACCTAAAGCTGGAGGCTGGGTCCCTCTGTTTGGCTTGCTGGAGGGACAGTTCAGGTTTGGGCCCTTTGGGTCCCAGGTTTGGCTGTGCCCAACAGAATCCATCTGTGGGAGGTCCCTAACTGTTTTTAAGGGGGCTCCCTGTGAGAAGTTGGCCTGATATGTAGTGTTTCCAATTCTGGAACCACTGGGTATCAGTCCAAACAAACCCCAAAGATGTCAGGTTGTAAGTCAACCTTGTTAGACAAGCTATCCTAGTGGTAGCATGGACTAAGCAGCCTTAAAGGCTTAACTTAAGAGGTCGTGTTAAGCGAGCTGTTTTACCACATACAATCCTGTAATCAAATGAAAGGACACCACACAAGTATATATTGTAAAAATATATGTATTTATTTCTAAATTACTCCCCAGTACTCTTTATGAGGAAAGGGGCACAAGCGTTAAATCAAAAGCACAGTAAAACATATAAAGTTGCACAATTATGGATGAGGGCGGGTGGCCACTCAGACCATATATTAAAAAAGTGGTATAAGGAACACTTATCGAACAATGGTTAGGCCTAGGGCCTAGAGATTCGCTGGGAGCAGTCAGGACTAGCAATGCTGAAGTCGGGAGTAGCCCACAGGAGACGGGTGCAGCACGGAAAGTGCGGCTCGCACCAATGCAAAGTCAATGGTGCGTAAAAGTTGGATAAAGTGAATTAAAAGATACTTCCGCTGAACCTAGGAACACTGTAGGAAGGTGGCTACCTGACTATGGTTACCCCAGATTTTTTGCCCTGTGTTTAGCTGGTTTTCGACTTAGTTGGCCTGGTTCCCTGCTAATCAGGGCCCCAGGCTATCTGCTCTCTCTGTAAAATGGATTCCATGTACCCTAGGTGCATAACTAGATTGGCTTGGGTCACCTTATCAGCCCCTGTACAGAGCACTATAGGTGCCCAGGGCATAGGTGCATCCAAGGCCTCCCAGGGGCTGCAGCATATCTTTTGCCACCCCTGGCTGGCTATCTAAAATTGACACAACTGGCTGATCACTCAGCTGGGGCAAGGTGGTGTAATCACCCCTTGCTTAGATATAGTATGCCTATATCTAAACCTATCTGGACACATATAAACCTGTGAGCCACTCCTATGGCAGGCCTTAACAATCCTGAAGGCAGAGTGCGTGGTTTAATGTGAGATGGTGCTCTAGCATGAGCTGAGCCTGTCTGCAGCTGTCGGGACCAATTCCCTTAGCTGTTCCGGGATAATGCTAAACCATATACTATTAAGTGCATTATAATCCTCGCGGTTATATGTCAACTTTGGTTTGGCTTTATCAAAACATGTCGTGTAAGGTGTCATACGATTTGGAATACTACCCCCTCGCCAGTCCTGGCGACGGGGGTAGCATTCCACCCCTCTAGAGGGGACGACATGTTACTTTTGCTAAAACGCGGTTGATTTTTAAAAGAGCCTCAGATCCACAAAATGGATGCTTCTGCCACAGACACATGTCTGACCTCCTGCTGCTGACCGAAACTCAGCAGAGGAGGCCTGGACAAAGGATTTCCTGTCACAGGGAGGTGTGACACCACCCCAGACAGGAGATAGTGGATTGTAGCAGGGAGGTTTGAATGAAACCAGACAGTGCCTGGGGAGCACAAGGCTCCCCTTGCATAATCCGGTAAAACCGGTTCTGGGGCAGCCCAGCCCCAGCTCCAGTGAGACCTGGACAAAGGAAAGGGGGTGTAACCACCCCCCTTCCTGGTCCCACTGTGAAAAGTTGGCCTGATATGTAGTGTTTCCAATTCTGGAACCACTGGGTATCAGTCCAAACAAACCCCAAAGATGTCAGGTTGTAAGTCAACCTTGTAGACAAGCTATCCTAATGGTAGCATGGACTAAGCAGCCTTAAAGGCTTAACTTAAGAGGTCGTGTTAAGCGAGCTTGTTTTACCACATACAATCCTGTAATCAAATGAAAGGACACCACACAAGTATATATTGTAAAAATATATGTATTTATTTCTAAATTACTCCCCAGTACTCTTTATGAGGAAAGGGGCACAAGCGTTAAATCAAAAGCACTGTTAAACATATAAAGTTGGCACAATTATGGCTGAGGGCGGGGGGCCACTCAGACCATATACTAAAAAAATGGTATAAGTAACACTTATCGAACAATGGTTAGGCCTAGGGCCTAGAGATTCGCTGGGAGCAGTCAGGACAAGCAATGAAGAAGTCGGGAGTAGCCCACAGGATACGGGTGCAGCACGGAAAGTGCGGCGCGCACCAATGTAAAGTCAATGGTGCGTAAAAGTTAGTTAAAGTGAATTAAATGATACTTCCGCTGAACCTAGGAACACAAAACTTCAGACACAGACCCTAGAGGTGTGTGCCAGTGTAAGGACACCGGCGTTGCAAAGTTACCTCACCCACAGGCCGTGGGTGCACAGGGTCGAAGTGGCGTCGGGTTCTGTCACGCAGGTTCTTGGTGCTTGGAGCTGTTGCAGCTGCAGGCGCTGTGAAGCAGAAGTGTCCGGTGCGATCCAAGGGTGGATCGAAGTAGAAAAGTACCTGAAAGCAGAGGGGACAGAGTCTGGGTCACTCAGCAGTGACCAGGGTGGAACCAGGACGGAACCAGGCAATGTCGGGCGCAATCAGGCGGTTGTCGATAGGCTTCTCTCCGCTGTCACGTGGGCTCTGGGGCATCTGCGACGTCCAGGAGCAGGTCACGATCTGTCCCACGTAGGCTCTCGCCGTCAGCACCGTCGGCTTGAAGATTGTAGCAAACAGCACTTGGCAAAAGCAATCCACGCGGAACCGGGAGATTGCTTATCACTCGAACCAGGAGGGTCAGAGTGGGTGCTCCTTTTCACAGGAGCTGGTGCAGATCTGGAGCAACCAGAAAAGCAAGTCGGATTTCAAGTTTCGTCGGCACAGGGGCCACAAGCCAGCTGGCAAGTGACCGGGCCAACGCGTCGAGCACACACAGGCAGAAGGGCCCCACGCAGCACTCGTCGAGTGTGGAGGGGTGAGCTTTGGTGCAAGTGGAGCTCGGGGCTGGGGCTTCTCAAACCCCGGTGTACAGCTTCGAGGGTCACTCGTGGGCTGCACGGTCAGCGTCTCGTGGCCTTTTCAAGATGGCGTGCCCCACGCTTCCGGTCGCCTCCACGGGTCTCAGCTCTGCAGGGACTGTGGATCGGGCAGGTAGAAGGCAGGCAAGCTTGATCTCGTCGATCTCTGTCGCTCGAGTTCCGGCGGGAACTGCAACAAAGCAAGGGTCGAGGGCTGGATGGTGCCTGTTTGCACAGGGTGGTCACTCCTTGACCACAAGGGAGATTCTTCAGTCTTCTCACGTCGTGTAGAAAGTCGAAGGGTCCAGATTTCGTTTCTTATGTTTCTTCAGGATGATCTGAAGTCCGTTGGGACTGCTCCCCCTCTTATTCGAATCTAGGGGGTTGGACATCCTGCTAGGTCCCCTCCTATGGGTGGGACCCAGGAAGGGGGTGGTTACACCCCTCTCCTTTGATCCTGGCCGCGCTGGGACAGGGGCTGGGAGGCCCCAGAACCGGTTTGGCCGGATCCTGCAAGGGGCAGCCTTGTGCTCCCCAGGCAGTGTCTGGTTTCTTTGAAACCTCCCTACTCCAATCCACTATCTCCTGTCTGGGGTGGTTTGACACCGCCCTGTGACAGGAAACTCTTTGTCCAGGCCTCCTCTGCCGGGTTTCGGTCAGCAGCAGGAGGCCAGACCCGTGTCTGTGGCAGGGGCATCCATCTTGTGGATCTGAGGCTCATTTTAAATCAACCGCGTTTCAGTAAAGTCACATGTCTTCTCCCTCTAGAAGGGTGGAATGCTACCCCCGTCGCCAGAACTGGCGAGGGGGTAGTATTCCAATTCGTATGACACCTTACACGACATGTTTTGATAAAGCCAAACCAAAGTTGCTATATAACCGCGAGGATTATAAGGCGCTTAAGAGTATATGGTATGGCATTATCCCGGATCAGCTTAGGGAGTTGTTCCCGACAGCTGCAGACAGGCTCAGCTCATGCCAGAGCACCATCTCACATAAAACCACGCACTCTGCCTCCAGGATTGATGAGGCCTTTCATAGGAGTGGCTCACAGGTTATATATGTGTCCAGATATAGGGTTAGATATAGGTATACTATATCTAAGCAAGGGGTGATTACACCCACTTGCCCCAGCTGAGTGATCAGCCAGTTGTGTCAATTTAGATAGCCAGCCAGGGGTGGCAAAAGATATGCTGCAGCCCCTGGTAGGCCTTGGATGCACCTATGCCCTGGGCACCTATAGTGCTCTTTACAGGGGCTGATAAGGGGACCCAAGCCAATCTAGTTATGCACCTAGGGTACATGGAATCCATTTTACAGAGAGAGCAGATAGCCTGGGGCCCTGATTAGCAGGGAACCAGGCCAACTAAGTCGAAAACCAGCTAAACACAGGGCAAAAAATCTGGGGTAACCATAGTCAGGTAGCCACCTTCCTACACCCACCCATAGGGGAGGGACCTAGCAGGAGATCCACCCCTCAGATTGGAATAAGAGGGGGAGCAGTGCCAATGCAACTTAGATCATCCTGAAGAAACATAAGAAACGAAATCTGGACCCTTCGACTTTCTACACGACGTGAGAAGACTGAAGAATCTCCCTTGTGGTCAAGGAGTGACCACCCTGTGCAAACAGGCACCATCCAGCCCTCGACCCTTGCTTTGTTGCAGTTCCCGCCGGAACTCGAGCGACAGAGATCGACGAGATCAAGCTTGCCTGCCTTCTACCTGCCCGATCCACAGTCCCTGCAGAGCTGAGACCCATGGAGGCGACCGGAAGCGTGGGGCACGCCATCTTGAAAAGGCCACGAGACGCTGACCGTGCAGCCCACGAGTGACCCTCGAAGCTGTACACCGGGGTTTGAGAAGCCCCAGCCCCGAGCTCCACTTGCACCAAAGCCCACCCCTCCACACTCGACAAGTGCTGCGTGGGGCCCTTCTGCTTGTGTGCGCTCGACACGTTGGCCCGGTCACTTGCCAGCTGGCTTGTGGCCCCTGTGCCGACGAAACTTGAAATACGACTTGCTTTTCTGGTTGCTCCAGATCTGCACCAGCTCCTGTGAAAAGGAGCACCCACTCTGACCCTCCTGGTTCGAGTGATAAGCAATCTCCCGGTTCTGCGTGGATTGCTTTTGCCAAGTGCTGTTTGCTGCAATCTTGAAGCCGACGGTGCTGACGGCGAGAGCCTACGTGGGACAGATCATGACCTGCTCCTGGACGTCGCAGATGCCCCAGAGCCCACGTGACAGCGGAGAGAAGCCTATCGACAACCGCCTGATTGCGCCCGACATTGCCTGGTTCCGTCCTGGTTCCACCCTGGTCACTGCTGAGTGACCCAGACTCTGTCCCCTCTGCTTTCAGGTACTTTTCTACTTCGATCCACCCTTGGATCGCACCGGACACTTCTGCTTCACAGCGCCTGCAGCTGCAACAGCTTCAAGCACCAAGAACCTGCGTGACAGAACCCGACGCCACTTCGACCCTGTGCACCCACGGCCTGTGGGTGAGGTAACTTTGCAACGCCGGTGTTCTTACACTGGTACACACCTGTAGGGTCTGTGTCTAAAGTTTTGTTCCTCTAGGTTCAGCGGAAGTATCTTTTAATTCACTTTATCCAACTTTTACGCACCATTGACTTTACATTGGTGCGAGCCGCACTTTCCGTGCTGCACCCGTCTCCTGTGGGCTACTCCCGACTTCAGCATTGCTAGTCCTGACTGCTCCCAGCGAATCTCTAGGCCCTAGGCCTAACCACTGTTCGATAAGTGTTCCTTATACCACTTTTTTAGTATATGGTCTGAGTGGCCACCCGCCCTCATCCATAATTGTGCAACTTTATATGTTTTAATGTGCTTTTGATTTAACGCTTGTGCCCCTTTCCTCATAAAGAGTACTGGGGAGTAATTTAGAAATAAATACATATATTTTTACAATATATACTTGTGTGGTGTCCTTTCATTTGATTACAGGATTGTATGTGGTAAAACAGCTCGCTTAACACGACCTCTTAAGTTAAGCCTTTAAGGCTGCTTAGTCCATGCAACCACTAGGATAGCTTGTCTAACAAGGTTGACTTACAACCTGACATCTTTGGGGTTTGTTTGGACTGATACCCAGTGGTTCCAGAATTGGAAACACTACATATCAGGCCAACTTCTCACATTGGTGGCAGCGGTGGGATTTGAGCTTGCTGTTTGTTTTACCATTGCAATCTTTATCAAATTGAAAGATCACATCAAGTACCTCTAGGTACATATAAATCAAAAGCTTAGCATATTAAGTTCTACTGAACTTAGTAGTTGTAGATTAAAGGGATTAGCACACCCTGACTACAACTCACTAGCAAGGTACAGTAGGAAAACACTCAGGGTAGGTAAGTGCATCACTTACACCTCACTAGCAGTCATGTCTGATACAGGTGTAGCCTCAGGGTCTGCCCCTGTAGCAGTTGACCTTACCAAGGCAACTTCCAGATATGACAACCTTAGCCACAAAGACCTGAGTGCCTTGTGCACAGCCAGGGGGCTAAAAAAGGGCAGAGGCCCTACAATTCCTTCCCTAATAGCTATCCTAGAAAAGGATGACTTAGATAAGGTGAGTCAGGCTCCCTTAGAGACAGGTGAAGGGATAACCTCCCCTGAGAATGAGGATCTTCCAGAAGATGAAGAGGAAGAGGAAGGCTCAGATGTAGAAGAGCCTGAAGATCAGGATCAGAGGGTGACCCAGGTACAGGTTGCCAGGCTTAACCAGGCCAACCTAGACCTACATGAGAATGGAGGGGGCCAGCACCTCCCCAGATCTCATAACTTAATTCTCCCAGGCAACAGGAGGGTGAGATCTCCATCAGGGGACTCCCATCTTTCTAGTGCCTCAAGAGAATCTCAGAGAGGGATGACTCCCTCCCAGAGGAAAGAGCATAGGGCCAGAATTAGGGCTGTCCAACTCCAAATAGAGAGGGAGGAGGTAGCCCTGGCTCAAGCTAAGCTTACCTTGGCCCAAGCTAAACTTACCTTGGCAAGAGAGCAGAAATTGAGTGGCTTAGATGCCACTGGTGGCAGCAATATTCCTAAAGAGAAACCCAGGTCCTATGATAGTAGAAACCTGACAAAGATTGTGCCCCCCTACAAGGAAGGGGATGACATCCACAAATGGATGACTGCTCTGGAGAGAGCCTGCATGGTACAGCAGGTTCCTGAGGAACAGTGGGCAGCAATCTTATGGTACTCCTTTTCAGAGAAAGGGAGAGATAGGCTCCTCACTGTCAGACATGAGGATGCCAGCAATTACAAAGTCCTGAAGAGTGTTCTAATAGATGGGTTTGGCTTAACCACTGAACAGTACAGGTTAAAGTTCAGAGATACCCAGAAGACACAGACTCAGGACTGGACTGATTTTGTTGATTGTGCAACTAAGGCTCTGGAGGGTTGGCTAAATGGCAGCAAAGTACATGACTTCACAGGATTGTATAATTTGATTATGAGGGAGCAGATCCTAAGTAATTGTCAGAACCAGCTCTTACACCAGCACCTGGTGGACTCAGATTTGACCTCTCCCCAAGAATTGGGAAAGAGGGCAGATAAATGGGTCAGAACCAGGATTAGGCCTAAGAATCAGGACAATAACCAGAAGAAGGAGTCTACCAAGCCTCAAGATAAGGGTGGGGATAAAAGTAAAGAAAACACTTCACCAGGGCCCCAAAACTCCAAGAAGGGGGGTGGGTCCCAAGACACTTCATCAACTGACAAAAAGCCTTATTGTCATGCCTGTAAACAGGTTGGGCATTACAAAACAGACAGCTGTTGTCCCAAGAATGGCAATAAAGAAAACATACCTCCAAAGCCAGCTCCAACACCTCCTGTTACTGTCAGCAGTAATCCCCCAGGAAGTGGGAGCACACCCAGGAATCTGGGTGGGTTTACTTTTGGAGCCCAAGGGGACCCTGGCCTATCCAGGTCCCCATCCCCAAATGATCTTGTTTATGAGACTGGCATGGGGTTTGCCAACTTCTCTGTTTGCCCAAATACCTTGAGCAAATATAAACAAGAACCCATCATCAATGGTTTGAAAGTTGAAGCCTTTAGAGACACAGGGGCTAGCATCACCATGGTGGCTGACTGTATAGTCCCCTCTAAGCAACTTTTACCAGGTGCCACATACCAGGTAACAAACATTGATGGTATCCAAACAAATCATCCCATGGCAGTAGTAAGCCTCAGCTGGGGAGGTGTCACTGGCCCAAAGAGAGTGACAGTGTCACAAAACTTGCCTGTAGACTGTCTACTGGGTAATGATTTAGAAATCTCAGCCTGGGCTGAGGTTGAACAGGAGATCCATTCTAGAATGGTAAACTCTAATGGAAAGGTTAGTGGGGCTGTACTTGCTATAGCCCCAATCCAAGATGTCCTTCCTGAAAAGGTTGGTAGGGCTGAGCAACTCTCTGCCCCATCTTTACCAGAAGCTCTTCCAAACCAGAATAGCAAAGCTGTTATGATAACAGCAGAAACCCAAACTGAGTCTCCTCCTGAAAAGGTTGGTGGGGCTGTGATGGCCACAGCCCAAACTCAAACAGATATGTGTGTTGTGAAGCCTGAAATGATGGATCACTCCACCCAAACTGAGAGCATGGAGGAGGAAGAGAAATCTCCCCCTCACCAGACAGTAGGACAGGATCAGCCTCCTCAGGGACTTGATCTTACCCCTGATGAAGGAACTGCCCCAGAGGTTGTTAGGCCTGGCCTGACAGAGCCTCTGATGGCAGTGGACCCTTCTCAGGTGGGATCCAGTCTGGAGCAGGTAACCTGCCCCTCTCTACCTTGCCTTAGTCAGCCCAGGGCTGCAGAGGACAAGAAGGACAGTAAGACCCAGAGGGCCCCCTGTCAAATAAAGCACCCCCATCAACAGATTAGGGGCACCAAAACTAGTAGCCCTAGTAAGGTGAAAACTTTAAAAACTCCTGAGGGAGCCCCCTTAAAAGTAGTTAGGGACCTCCCCCAGATGGATTCTGTTGGGCACAGCCAAACCTGGGACCCAAAGGGCCCAAACCTGAACTGTCCCTCCAGCAAACCAAACAGAGGGACCCAGCCTCCAGCTTTAGGTAGCCAGAGGTTGACCCTGAGAGCTCAGTGCAACTCAGTTGAAGAAAGGAAGGCCCACATGGTGGAAGATAATTGGAGGAAGTTGAGCCCAAAATTAGTGGAGTCTCACTTCAATACTCCATATCCAAACCAGCCTTTAACTTTGCATAAACACACCCAAGGTAGTGATTCCCTATGGTGGAGACCCTCTAATACCCCTAGGGTGAGGGACTGCTTAGTGGACCATGAGACAGGGGGTACCCATGCTAGTGCAGGTACTTCCTTATATGGCCACTCAGGCAATAAAGGCTTACCTGGACAAGGATAGCCTTATCTCCTTTCGTTTGGGGGGGGGGGGTTATGTAGGAAGGTGGCTACCTGACTATGGTTACCCCAGATTTTTTGCCTTGTGTTTAGCTGGTTTTCGACTTAGTTGGCCTGGTTCCCTGCTAATCAGGGCCCCAGGCTATCTGCTCTCTCTGTAAAATGGATTCCATGTACCCTAGGTGCATAACTAGATTGGCTTGGGTCACCTTATCAGCCCCTGTACAGAGCACTATAGGTGCCCAGGGCATAGGTGCATCCAAGGCCTACCAGGGGCTGCAGCATATCTTTTGCCACCCCTGGCTGGCTATCTAAAATTGACACAACTGGCTGATCACTCAGCTGGGGCAAGGTGGTGTAATCACCCCTTGCTTAGATATAGTATGCCTATATCTAAACCTATCTGGACACATATAAACCTGTGAGCCACTCCTATGGCAGGCCTTAACAATCCTGAAGGCAGAGTGCGTGGTTTAATGTGAGATGGTGCTCTAGCATGAGCTGAGCCTGTCTGCAGCTGTCGGGACCAATTCCCTTAGCTGTTCCGGGATAATGCTAAACCATATACTATTAAGTGCATTATAATCCTCGCGGTTATATGTCAACTTTGGTTTGGCTTTATCAAAACATGTCGTGTAAGGTGTCATACGATTTGGAATACTACCCCCTCGCCAGTCCTGGCGACGGGGGTAGCATTCCACCCCTCTAGAGGGGACGACATGTTACTTTTGCTAAAACGCGGTTGATTTTTAAAAGAGCCTCAGATCCACAAAATGGATGCTTCTGCCACAGACACATGTCTGACCTCCTGCTGCTGACCGAAACTCAGCAGAGGAGGCCTGGACAAAGGATTTCCTGTCACAGGGAGGTGTGACACCACCCCAGACAGGAGATAGTGGATTGTAGCAGGGAGGTTTGAATGAAACCAGACAGTGCCTGGGGAGCACAAGGCTCCCCTTGCATAATCCGGTCAAACCGGTTCTGGGGCAGCCCAGCCCCAGCTCCAGTGAGACCTGGACAAAGGAAAGGGGGTGTAACCACCCCCCTTCCTGGTCCCACCCATAGGGGAGGGACCTAGCAGGAGATCCACCCCTCAGATTGGAATAAGAGGGGGAGCAGTGCCAATGCAACTTAGATCATCCTGAAGAAACATAAGAAATGAAATCTGGACCCTTCGACTTTCTACACGACGTGAGAAGACTGAAGAATCTCCCTTGTGGTCAAGGAGTGACCACCCTGTGCAAACAGGCACCATCCAGCCCTCGACCCTTGCTTTGTTGCAGTTCCCGCCGGAACTCGAGCGACAGAGATCGACAAGATCAAGCTTGCCTGCCTTCTACCTGCCCGATCCACAGTCCCTGCAGAGCTGAGACCCGTGGAGGCGACCGGAAGCGTGGGGCACGCCATCTTGAAAAGGCCACGAGACGCTGACCGTGCAGCCCACGTGTAGGAGAGTAGGGTCTGCTATCCTATGGTCACCCCAATTTTTGCTTTTTGCTTCACTGGTTTTCGACTTACTGAGGCTGTGGGCCTGCTAATCAGACCCCCAGCCTGCTGTTCTCTCTCTAAATTTATGATACATGTGCTATAGGTACATACCACAATTGGAAATGGACTCCTTGTCAGCCCCTGTACCATGCACTATAGGTGCTCAGGGCATAGGTGCCACCAAGGCCTACCAGGGGCTGAAGCATAGCTTTTGCCACCCCTGGCTGGTTCTTAAATTGACACAACTGGCTGATCACTCAGCTGGGGCAAGTGGGTGTAATCACCCCTTGCTTAGATATAGTATACCTATATCTAAACCTATATCTGGACACATATATAGCCTGTAAGCCACTCCTATGGAAGGCCTCATCAATCCTAGAGGCAGAGTGCGTGGTTTTATGTGAGATGGTGCTCTGGCATGAGCTGAGCCTGTCTGCAGCTGTCGGGAACAACTCCCTAAGCTGATCCGGGATAATGCCATACCATATACTCTTAAGCGCCTTATAATCCTCGCGGTTATATAGCAACTTTGGTTTGGCTTTATCAAAACATGTCGTGTAAGGTGTCATACGAATTGGAATACTACCCCCTCGCCAGTTCTGGCGACGGGGGTAGCATTCCACCCTTCTAGAGGGAGAAGACATGTTACTTTACTGAAACGCGGTTGATTTAAAATGAGCCTCAGATCCACAAAATGGATGCCCCTGCCACAGACACGGGTCTGGCCTCCTGCTGCTGACCGAAACCCGGCAGAGGAGGCCTGGACAAAGAGTTTCCTGTCACAGGGCGGTGTCAAACCACCCCAGACAGGAGATAGTGGATTGGAGTAGGGAGGTTTCAAAGAAACCAGACACTGCCTGGGGAGCACAAGGCTGCCCCTTGCAGGATCCGGCCAAACCGGTTCTGGGGCCTCCCAGCCCCTGTCCCAGCGCGGCCAGGATCAAAGGAGAGGGGTGTAACCACCCCCTTCCTGGGTCCCACCCATAGGAGGGGACCTAGCAGGATGTCCAACCCCCTAGATTCGAATAAGAGGGGGAGCAGTCCCAACGGACTTCAGATCATCCTGAAGAAACATAAGAAACGAAATCTGGACCCTTCGACTTTCTACACGACGTGAGAAGACTGAAGAATCTCCCTTGTGGTCAAGGAGTGACCACCCTGTGCAAACAGGCACCATCCAGCCCTCGACCCTTGCTTTGTTGCAGTTCCCGCCGGAACTCGAGCGACAGAGATCGACGAGATCAAGCTTGCCTGCCTTCTACCTGCCCGATCCACAGTCCCTGCAGAGCTGAGACCCGTGGAGGCGACCGGAAGCGTGGGGCACGCCATCTTGAAAAGGCCACGAGACGCTGACCGTGCAGCCCACGAGTGACCCTCGAAGCTGTACACCGGGGTTTGAGAAGCCCCAGCCCCGAGCTCCACTTGCACCAAAGCTCACCCCTCCACACTCGACGAGTGCTGCGTGGGGCCCTTCTGCCTGTGTGTGCTCGACGCGTTGGCCCGGTCACTTGCCAGCTGGCTTGTGGCCCCTGTGCCGACGAAACTTGAAATACGACTCGCTTTTCTGGTTGCTCCAGATCTGCACCAGCTCCTGTGAAAAGGAGCACCCACTCTGACCTTCCTGGTTCGAGTGATAAGCAATCTCCCGGTTCTGCGTGGATTGCTTTTGCCAAGTGCTGTTTGCTGCAATCTTGAAGCCGACGGTGCTGACGGCGAGAGCCTACGTGGGACAGATCGTGACCTGCTCCTGGACGTCGCAGATGCCCCAGAGCCCACGTGACAGCGGAGAGAAGCCTATCGACAACCGCCTGATTGCGCCCGACATTGCCTGGTTCCGTCCTGGTTCCACCCTGGTCACTGCTGAGTGACCCAGACTCTGTCCCCTCTGCTTTCAGGTACTTTTCTACTTCGATCCACCCTTGGATCGCACCGGACACTTCTGCTTCACAGCGCCTGCAGCTGCAACAACTCCAAGCACCAAGAACCTGCGTGACAGAACCCGACGCCACTTCGACCCTGTGCACCCCCGGCCTGTGGGTGAGGTAACTTTGCAACGCCGGTGTCCTTACACTGGTACACACCTCTAGGGTCTGTGTCTAAAGTTTTGTGTTCCTAGGTTCAGCGGAAGTATCATTTAATTCACTTTAACTAACTTTTACGCACCATTGACATTACATTGGTGCGCGCCGCACTTTCCGTGCTGCACCCGTATCCTGTGGGCTACTCCCGACTTCTTCATTGCTTGTCCTGGCTGCTCCCAGCGAATCTCTAGGCCCTAGGCCTAACCATTGTTCGATAAGTGTTACTTATACCATTTTTTTAGTATATGGTCTGAGTGGCCCCCCGCCCTCAGCCATAATTGTGCCAACTTTATATGTTTAACAGTGCTTTTGATTTAACGCTTGTGCCCCTTTCCTCATAAAGAGTACTGGGGAGTAATTTAGAAATAAATACATATATTTTTACAATATATACTTGTGTGGTGTCCTTTCATTTGATTACAGGATTGTATGTGGTAAAACAGCTCGCTTAACACGACCTCTTAAGTTAAGCCTTTAAGGCTGCTTAGTCCATGCTACCACTAGGATAGCTTGTCTACAAGGTTGACTTACAACCTGACATCTTTGGGGTTTGTTTGGACTGATACCCAGTGGTTCCAGAATTGGAAACACTACCTATCAGGCCAACTTCTCACATTGGTGTGCAGCGGTGCGGATTTGAGCTTGCTGTTTGTTTTACCATTGCAATCTTTATCAAATTGAAAGATCACATCAAGTACCTCTAGGTACATATAAATCAAAAGCTTAGCATATTAAGTTCTACTGAACTTAGTAGTTGTAGATTAAAGGGATTAGCACACCCTGACTACAACTCACTAGCAAGGTACAGTAGGAAACCACTTAGTGTAGGTAAGTGCACCACTTACACCTCACTAGCAGTCATGTCTGATGCATATAGAGCCTCAGGCTCTGCTCCTGTAGAAGTTGATCCTATAGGGACAACATCCAGATATGACAACCTTAGCCACAAAGACCTGAGTGCCTTGTGCACAGCCAGGGGGCTAAAAAAGGGCAGAGGCCCTACCATTCCTTCCCTAATAGCTCTCCTAGAAAAGGATGATCTAGATAAGGTGAGTCAGGCTCCCTTAGATTCAGGTGAAGGGAACAACTCCCCTGAGAATGAGAATCTTCCAGAAGAAGAAGAGGAGGAGGAAGAGGAAGAGGAAGGCTCTGATTTAGAAGAGCCTGAAGATCAGGATCAGAGGGGAAACCAGGGACAGGTTGCCAGCCTTAACCAGGCCAACTTGGACCTACATGGGAATGGGGAGGGCCAGCACCACCCCAGATCTCATAACCAAATTCTCCCAGGTAATAGGAGGGAGAGGTCTCTATCAGGGGACTCTCACCTTTCTAGTGCCTCAAGAGAATCTCAAAGAGGGATGACTTCCTCCCAGAGAAAAGAGCATAGGGCCAGAATGAGGGCTGTCCAACTCCAAATAGAGAGGGAAGAGGTAGCCCTGGCTCAAGCTAAGCTTACCTTGGAACAAGCTAAACTTACCTTGGCAAGGGAGAAAAAAATAAGTGGCTTAGATGCCACTGGTGGCAGCAAAATTCCTAAAGAAAAAGACAGGGCCTATGACAATAGAAACCTGACAAAAATTGTGCCCCCCTACAAGGAAGGGGATGATATCCACAAATGGATGACTGCTCTTGAGAGGGCCTGCATGGTACAGCAGGTCCCTGAGGATCAGTGGGCAGCAATTTTATGGTACTCCTTTTCTGAGAAAGGGAGGGACAGGCTCCTCACTGTTAGACCTGAGGATGCCAAAAACTACTCTGTTCTGAAGAGTGCTCTTATTGAAGGGTTTGGCCTAACCACTGAGCAATACAGGTTGTTGTTCAGAGACACCCAAAAAGCACAGACTCAGGACTGGACTGATTTTGTAGATTGTGCCACTAAGGCTCTGGAGGGTTGGCTGCAGGGAAGTAAAGTTTCAGACTATACAGGATTGTACAATCTTATGATGAGAGAACAGATCCTTAATAACTGTCAGAACCAGCTGTTGCATCAATACCTTGTTGACTCTGATTTGACCTCTCCCCAAGAATTGGGAAAGAAGGCAGACAAATGGGTCAGAACAAGGATTAAGCAGAAAAACCAGAACCAAGGTGACCAGAAGAAAACAGACCAGAAGGGTGGGAATCAGAAAGATAAAGAAAAGGACCAGAAGTCTTCAGGCCCCCAAACTAGCAATAAGGAGGGGGGTTCCCAAAATGGAAACAAGAAAAAGAAGAATGATGGCCCAAAGAAACCTTGGTGTAATACCTGCAAATCAGTTTCACACTGGGGCAGTGAATGCACTAAGAAAAATCCAGTCCCCACCACTGCAGCTCCTAAAGCACCTGCACCCCCTAGTACAGTTAACAGTGGTGGTACACAGCCAAAGGGTTTAGTAGGGTTGACCCTGGGTACTGAGGTGGAATCTGGCCTAGTCAGAATCCCCACACAGGCAGTTCTCCTATATGATGTGGACTTATCTTTGACCACTGCAGTAAGCCCCAGTAACCTGGGCAAATATAGGCAGACTCCCTTAATTAATGAGAAACTGGCTCAGGCCTACAGGGACACTTGTGCCAGTGTCACAATGGTGACACCTGGCTTTGTGGACCCTGGACAGATTGTACTAGGTGAAAGTTACCTAGTGACCAATGCAAGCAACTCCACTACTTCCCATAGTGTGGCTGTTGTGAACTTCTCCTGGGGAGGGGTAGATGGCCTAAAGAAAGTTGTTGTGAGTGCAGACCTCCCAGTAGACTGTCTGTTAGGCAATGATCTTGAAAGCTCAGTTTGGTCAGAAGTGGAGTACAGGACTCATGCAGAAATGCTAGGGATTTCAGCTCATGTCCTTGCAGTGACAAGGTCTCAGGCTAAGAAGTGCCTTCCTGAACCAGTGGTGGATCTTGAAACAATAGACCAACCACAACCCAAGAGGAGGAGCAAGAGGGTTAAGGCTGTGCCTTCCCACTTGCCCCAGGTTGAGGATCAAGTTTCACAGGAAACTGATTCTGCAGTCCAAGAGGAGACTGTCTCAGATGAGCTTGAACCTGAACAGGTTGAGTTTCTGGGGACAGGGGGACCCTCAAGGGCAGACCTGGGGCAGGCCCAATTAGATTGCCCTTCACTTGAACCCCTCAGACAGCAAGCTGCTGCTGAGGCTGCAGGGAATGCTCAAGGTACCCATAAGGTGTATTGGGATGAAGGGCTCCTTTATTCAGAGGCTAGAGACCCCAAGCCTGGCACCACCAGGAGGTTGGTTATACCTTTGAAGTTTAGGGGCTTCCTTCTTACCTTGGCCCATGATATTCCCCTTGCAGGACACTTAGGCCAGAATAAGACTTGGGACAGGCTTGTTCCACACTTTCACTGGCCTCACATGTCAGAAAATGTCAAGGAGTTTTGTCGCTCCTGTGTCACTTGTCAAGCCAGTGGTAAGTCAGGTGGCACAACAAAGGCCCCCCTGATACCACTACCTGTGGTGGGGGTACCCTTTGAACGAGTTGGAATAGACATTGTGGGTCCCATGGATCCTCAAACAGCATCTGGGCACAGATTTATACTGGTGGTAGTGGATCATGCCACCAGGTACCCAGAGGCAATTCCCCTGAGGACCACCACAGCTCCTGTGGTGGCAAAAGCCCTCATTGCAGTTTTCTCAAGAGTGGGCTTTCCAAAGGAGGTTCTTTCAGACAGAGGTACTAACTTTATGTCTGGATACTTAAAAGCAATGTGGAAAGAGTGTGGAGTAAACTATAAGTTTACCACACCCTACCATCCACAGTGCAATGGGCTTGTGGAAAGGTTCAACAAGACCCTAAAGGGAATGATAAAAGGTTTACCAGAGAAGCTTAGGCGGAAATGGGACATCCTTTTACCCTGCTTGCTCTTTGCTTACAGAGAGGTCCCACAGAAGGGGGTTGGCTACAGCCCTTTTGAACTTTTGTTTGGCCACCCTGTAAGAGGTCCATTGAGTTTGGTGAAGGAAGGATGGGAGTTACCTCTCAAAAAGCCTAAACTAGACATTGTGGACTATGTACTTGGTCTCCGCTCCAGGATGGCTGAATACATGGAGAGAGCATCCAAAAACCTTGAGGCAAGTCAGGAATTACAGAAAGCCTGGCATGACCAAAAGGCTGTTATGGTTGAGTTCCAGCCAGGACAGAAGGTGTGGGTGTTGGACCCAGTGGGGCCAGCAGCTCTCCAGGACAAATGGACTGGACCCTACCCTATCATTGAAAAGAAGGGAGAAGTCACCTACTTGGTTGACTTTGGTACCCCTAGGAGCCCCCACAGGGTGCTCCATGTGAACAGATTGAAAGCATTTGTTGACAGGGAGGACATGAGTCTCCTCATGGCCACAGATGGGGAACAGGAGGAAGAGAGTGACCCTCTCCCAGACCTGCTTTCCCAGAACCCTGATGATGGTTCAGTTGATGGAGTAGCCTTGGCAGGCAGCCTCACTGAGCAGCAACAGGTGGACTGCAGACAGGTGTTGCAGGCCCACAGACAATTGTTTTCACTCACACCCAGTCAGACTAACTGGTGCACCCATGAGGTGGACACTGGTGACAATCTGCCTGTGAAGAATAAGATCTACAGGCAACCTGACCATGTCAGGGATTGTATAAAGGCTGAGGTGCAAAAGATGTTGGAGCTTGGAGTGATTGAGCCATCAGAGAGCCCATGGGCTAGCCCAGTGGTCCTTGTGCCAAAACCTCATACCAAAGATGGGAAGAGAGAAATGAGGTTTTGTGTGGACTACAGAGGTCTCAATGCTGTCACTAGGACAGATGCTCATCCCATTCCAAGAGCAGATGAGCTCATTGATAAATTGGCTTCTGCCAAGTTTCTGAGCACATTTGATTTGACAGCTGGCTACTGGCAAATCAGACTAGCTGAGGAGTCAAAAGCCAAAACAGCATTTTCGACCCCTAGTGGACATTATCAGTTTGTGGTAATGCCCTTTGGCTTGAAAAATGCACCTGCCACTTTCCAAAGGTTGGTGAACCAAGTCCTTGCTGGGTTGGATGACTTTTGTGCAGCATATCTAGATGATATTGCTGTCTTTAGCTCCACCTGGGAGGATCACCTGATCCACCTGAAGAAGGTTCTGGAGGCCCTGCAAAAGGCAGGCCTGACTATCAAGGCTACTAAGTGCCAGATAGGGCAGAGCAAGGTTGTGTACTTGGGCCACCTAGTAGGTGGGGGTCAAGTTCAACCACTGGAGAGCAAGATCCAGACCATACAGGACTGGGCTCCTCCAACTACCCAGACACAAGTCAGAGCCTTCTTGGGCCTGACTGGGTATTACAGAAAATTTGTAAAGAACTATGGGTCCATCGTGACACCATTGAATGACTTGACATCCAAGAAGATGCCCAAAAAGGTTCAGTGGACAGTTAGCTGTCAAAAGGCATTTGATGACCTGAAGAAGGCCATGTGCTCTGCACCTATCCTGAAGAGTCCTGACTACTCCAAACAGTTCATTGTACAGACAGATGCTTCTGAGTTGGGGGTGGGAGCTGTGCTTTCACAACTTAATCAAGATGGTCAAGACCAGCCCATTGCTTTTATTAGCAGAAGGCTGACCCCCAGGGAGAAACGTTGGTCAGCTATTGAGAGGGAGGCCTTTGCTGTGGTTTGGGCCCTGAAGAAGTTGAGGCCATACTTGTTTGGTACTCACTTCCTAATTCAGACAGACCATAAGCCCCTCTTGTGGCTAAATCAGATGAAGGGTGAAAATCCCAAACTGCTCAGGTGGTCCATTTCCCTACAGGGGATGGACTTTACAGTGGAGCACCGCCCAGGGACTGACCATGGTAATGCAGATGGTCTCTCCAGGTACTTCCACTTAGAACATGAAGACTTATCTGGTCAAGGTTAAGTTTAATGTCCCTGCGTTTGGGGGGGGGTTATGTAGGAGAGTAGGGTCTGCTATCCTATGGTCACCCCAATTTTTGCTTTTTGCTTCACTGGTTTTCGACTTACTGAGGCTGTGGGCCTGCTAATCAGACCCCCAGCCTGCTGTTCTCTCTCTAAATTTATGATACATGTGCTATAGGTACATACCACAATTGGAAATGGACTCCTTGTCAGCCCCTGTACCATGCACTATAGGTGCTCAGGGCATAGGTGCCACCAAGGCCTACCAGGGGCTGAAGCCTAGCTTTTGCCACCCCTGGCTGGTTCTTAAATTGACACAACTGGCTGATCACTCAGCTGGGGCAAGTGGGTGTAATCACCCCTTGCTTAGATATAGTATACCTATATCTAAACCTATATCTGGACACATATATAGCCTGTAAGCCACTCCTATGGAAGGCCTCATCAATCCTAGAGGCAGAGTGCGTGGTTTTATGTGAGATGGTGCTCTGGCATGAGCTGAGCCTGTCTGCAGCTGTCAGGAACAACTCCCTAAGCTGATCCGGGATAATGCCATACCATATACTCTTAAGCGCCTTATAATCCTCGCGGTTATATAGCAACTTTGGTTTGGCTTTATCAAAACATGTCGTGTAAGGTGTCATACGAATTGGAATACTACCCCCTCGCCAGTTCTGGCGACGGGGGTAGCATTCCACCCTTCTAGAGGGAGAAGACATGTTACTTTACTGAAACGCGGTTGATTTAAAATGAGCCTCAGATCCACAAAATGGATGCCCCTGCCACAGACACGGGTCTGGCCTCCTGCTGCTGACCGAAACCCGGCAGAGGAGGCCTGGACAAAGAGTTTCCTGTCACAGGGCGGTGTCAAACCACCCCAGACAGGAGATAGTGGATTGGAGTAGGGAGGTTTCAAAGAAACCAGACACTGCCTGGGGAGCACAAGGCTGCCCCTTGCAGGATCCGGCCAAACCGGTTCTGGGGCCTCCCAGCCCCTGTCCCAGCGCGGCCAGGATCAAAGGAGAGGGGTGTAACCACCCCCTTCCTGGGTCCCACCCATAGGAGGGGACCTAGCAGGATGTCCAACCCCCTAGATTCGAATAAGAGGGGGAGCAGTCCCAACGGACTTCAGATCATCCTGAAGAAACATAAGAAACGAAATCTGGACCCTTCGACTTTCTACACGACGTGAGAAGACTGAAGAATCTCCCTTGTGGTCAAGGAGTGACCACCCTGTGCAAACAGGCACCATCCAGCCCTCGACCCTTGCTTTGTTGCAGTTCCCGCCGGAACTCGAGCGACAGAGATCGACGAGATCAAGCTTGCCTGCCTTCTACCTGCCCGATCCACAGTCCCTGCAGAGCTGAGACCCGTGGAGGCGACCGGAAGCGTGGGGCACGCCATCTTGAAAAGGCCACGAGACGCTGACCGTGCAGCCCACGAGTGACCCTCGAAGCTGTACACCGGGGTTTGAGAAGCCCCAGCCCCGAGCTCCACTTGCACCAAAGCTCACCCCTCCACACTCGACGAGTGCTGCGTGGGGCCCTTCTGCCTGTGTGTGCTCGACGCGTTGGCCCGGTCACTTGCCAGCTGGCTTGTGGCCCCTGTGCCGACGAAACTTGAAATACGACTCGCTTTTCTGGTTGCTCCAGATCTGCACCAGCTCCTGTGAAAAGGAGCACCCACTCTGACCTTCCTGGTTCGAGTGATAAGCAATCTCCCGGTTCTGCGTGGATTGCTTTTGCCAAGTGCTGTTTGCTGCAATCTTGAAGCCGACGGTGCTGACGGCGAGAGCCTACGTGGGACAGATCGTGACCTGCTCCTGGACGTCGCAGATGCCCCAGAGCCCACGTGACAGCGGAGAGAAGCCTATCGACAACCGCCTGATTGCGCCCGACATTGCCTGGTTCCGTCCTGGTTCCACCCTGGTCACTGCTGAGTGACCCAGACTCTGTCCCCTCTGCTTTCAGGTACTTTTCTACTTCGATCCACCCTTGGATCGCACCGGACACTTCTGCTTCACAGCGCCTGCAGCTGCAACAGCTCCAAGCACCAAGAACCTGCGTGACAGAACCCGACGCCACTTCGACCCTGTGCACCCCCGGCCTGTGGGTGAGGTAACTTTGCAACGCCGGTGTCCTTACACTGGTACACACCTCTAGGGTCTGTGTCTAAAGTTTTGTGTTCCTAGGTTCAGCGGAAGTATCATTTAATTCACTTTAACTAACTTTTACGCACCATTGACATTACATTGGTGCGCGCCGCACTTTCCGTGCTGCACCCGTATCCTGTGGGCTACTCCCGACTTCTTCATTGCTTGTCCTGGCTGCTCCCAGCGAATCTCTAGGCCCTAGGCCTAACCATTGTTCGATAAGTGTTACTTATACCATTTTTTTAGTATATGGTCTGAGTGGCCCCCCGCCCTCAGCCATAATTGTGCCAACTTTATATGTTTAACAGTGCTTTTGATTTAACGCTTGTGCCCCTTTCCTCATAAAGAGTACTGGGGAGTAATTTAGAAATAAATACATATATTTTTACAATATATACTTGTGTGGTGTCCTTTCATTTGATTACAGGATTGTATGTGGTAAAACAGCTCGCTTAACACGACCTCTTAAGTTAAGCCTTTAAGGCTGCTTAGTCCATGCTACCACTAGGATAGCTTGTCTACAAGGTTGACTTACAACCTGACATCTTTGGGGTTTGTTTGGACTGATACCCAGTGGTTCCAGAATTGGAAACACTACCTATCAGGCCAACTTCTCACACCACGAGTGACCCTAGAAGCTGTACACCGGGGTTTGAGAAGCCCCAGCCCCGAGCTCCACTTGCACCAAAGCCCACCCCTCCACACTCGACGAGTGCTGCGTGGGGCCCTTCTGCTTGTGTGCGCTCGACGCGTTGGCCCGGTCACTTGCCAGCTGGCTTGTGGCCCCTGTGCCAACGAAACTTGAAATACGACTTGCTTTTCTGGTTGCTCCAGATCTGCACCAGCTCCTGTGAAAAGGAGCACCCACTCTGACCCTCCTGGTTCGAGTGATAAGCAATCTCCCGGTTCTGCGTGGATTGCTTTTGCCAAGTGCTGTTTGCTGCAATCTTGAAGCCGACGGTGCTGACGGCGAGAGCCTACGTGGGACAGATCGTGACCTGCTCCTGGACGTCGCAGATGCCCCAGAGCCCACGTGACAGCGGAGAGAAGCCTATCGACAACCGCCTGATTGCGCCCGACATTGCCTGGTTCCGTCCTGGTTCCACCCTGGTCACTGCTGAGTGACCCAGACTCTGTCCCCTCTGCTTTCAGGTACTTTTCTACTTCGATCCACCCTTGGATCGCACCGGACACTTCTGCTTCACAGCGCCTGCAGCTGCAACAGCTTCAAGCACCAAGAACCTGCGTGACAGAACCCAACGCCACTTCGACCCTGTGCACCCACGGCCTGTGGATGAGGTAACTTTGCAACGCCGGTGTTCTTACACTGGTACACACCTGTAGGGTCTGTGTCTAAAGTTTTGTTCCTCTAGGTTCAGCGGAAGTATCTTTTAATTCACTTTATCCAACTTTTACGCACCATTGACTTTACATTGGTGCGAGCCGCACTTTCCGTGCTGCACCCGTCTCCTGTGGGCTACTCCCGACTTCAGCATTGCTAGTCCTGACTGCTCCCAGCGAATCTCTAGGCCCTAGGCCTAACCACTGTTCGATAAGTGTTCCTTTTACCACTTTTTTAGTATATGGTCTGAGTGGCCACCCGCCCTCATCCATAATTGTGCAACTTTATATGTTTTACTGTGCTTTTGATTTAACGCTTGTGCCCCTTTCCTCATAAAGAGTACTGGGGAGTAATTTAGAAATAAATACATATATTTTTACAATATATACTTGTGTGGTGTCCTTTCATTTGATTACAGGATTGTATGTGGTAAAACAGCTCGCTTAACACGACCTCTTAAGTTAAGCCTTTAAGGCTGCTTAGTCCATGCTACCACTAGGATAGCTTGTCTAACAAGGTTGACTTACAACCTGACATCTTTGGGGTTTGTTTGGACTGATACCCAGTGGTTCCAGAATTGGAAACACTACATATCAGGCCAACTTCTCACAAACACAAAACTTTAGACACAGACCCTAGAGGTGTGTACCAGTGTTAGGACACCGGCGTTGCAAAGTTACCTCACCCACAGGCCGTGGGTGCACAGGGTCGAAGTGGCGTCGGGTTCTGTCACGCAGGTTCTTGGTGCTTGGAGCTGTTGCAGCTGCAGGCGCTGTGAAGCAGAAGTGTCCGGTGCGATCCAAGGGTGGATCGAAGTAGAAAAGTACCTGAAAGCAGAGGGGACAGAGTCTGGGTCACTCAGCAGTGACCAGGGTGGAACCAGGACGGAACCAGGCAATGTCGGGCGCAATCAGGCGGTTGTCGATAGGCTTCTCTCTGCTGTCACGTGGGCTCTGGGGCATCTGCGACGTCCAGGAGCAGGTCACGATCTGTCCCACGTAGGCTCTCGCCGTCAGCACCGTCGGCTTCAAGATTGCAGCAAACAGCACTTGGCAAAAGCAATCCACGCAGAACCGGGAGATTGCTTATCACTCGAACCAGGAGGGTCAGAGTGGGTGATCCTTTTCACAGGAGCTGGTGCAGATCTGGAGCAACCAGAAAAGCAAGTCGTATTTCAGTTTTCGTCGGCACAGGGGCCACAAGCCAGCTGGCAAGTGACCGGGCCAACGCGTCGAGCACACACAGGCAGAAGGGCCCCACGCAGCACTCGTCGAGTGTGGAGGGGTGAGCTTTGGTGCAAGTGGAGCTCGGGGCTGGGGATTCTCAAACCCCGGTGTACAGCTTCGAGGGTCACTCGTGGGCTGCACGGTCAGTGTCTCGTGGCCTTTTCAAGATGGCGTGCCCCACGCTTCCGGTCGCCTCCACGGGTCTCAGCTCTGCAGGGACTGTGGATCGGGCAGGTAGAAGGCAGGCAAGCTTGATCTCGTCGATCTCTGTCGCTCGAGTTCCGGCGGGAACTGCAACAAAGCAAGGGTCGAGGGCTGGATGGTACCTGTTTGCACAGGGTGGTCACTCCTAGACCACAAGGGAGATTCTTCAGTCTTCTCACGTCGTGTAGAAAGTCGAAGGGTCCAGAATTCGTTTCTTATGTTTCTTCAGGATGATCTGAGTTGCATTGGCACTGCTCCCACTCTTATTCGAATCTGGTGGGCTGGACATCCTGCTAGGTCCCCTCCTATGGGTGGGACCCAGGAAGGGGGTGGTTACACCCCTTTCCTTTGATCCAGGCCGCGCTGGGACAGGGGCTGGGAGGCCCCAGAACCGGTTTGGCCGGATTATGCAAGGGGCAGCCTTGTGCTCCCCAGGCAGTGTCTGGTTTCTTTGAAACCTCCCTACTACAATCCACTATCTCCTGTCTGGGGTGGTTTGACACCGCCCTGCGACAGGAAACCCTTTGTCCAGGCCACCATGTGCTGAGTTTCGGTCAGCAGCAGGAGGCCAGACCCGTGTCTGTGGCAGGGGCATCCATTTTGTGGATCTGAGGCTCATTTTAAATCAACCGCGTTTCAGTAAAGTAACATGTCTTCTCCCTCTAGAAGGGTGGAATGCTACCCCCGTCGCCAGAACTGGCGAGGGGGTAGTATTCCAATTCGTATGACACCTTACACGACATGTTTTGATAAAGCCAAACCAAAGTTGCTATATAACCGCGAGGATTATAAGGCGCTTAAGAGTATATGGTATGGCATTATCCCGGATCAGCTTAGGGAGTTGTTCCCGACAGCTGCAGACAGGCTCAGCTCATGCCAGAGCTCCATCTCACATAAAACCACGCACTCTGCCTCCAGGATTGATGAGGCCTTCCATAGGAGTGGCTCACAGGTTATATATGTGTCCAGATATAGGTTTAGATATAGGTATACTATATCTAAGCAAGGGGTGATTACACCCACTTGCCCCAGCTGAGTGATCAGCCAGTTGTGTCAATTTAAGAACCGGCCAGGGGTGGCAAAAGCTATGCTTCAGCCCCTGGTAGGCCTTGGTGGCACCTATGCCCTGAGCACCTATAGTGCATGGTACAGGGGCTGACAAGGAGTCCATTTCCAATTGTGGTATGTACCTATAGCACATGTATTATAAATTTAGAGAGAGAACAGCAGGCTGGGGGTCTGATTAGCAGGCCCACAGCCTCAGTAAGTCGAAAACCAGTGAAGCAAAAAGCAAAAATTGGGGTGACCATAGGATAGCAGACCCTACTCTCCTACATAACCCCCCCCCCAAACGCAGGGACATTAAACTTAACCTTGACCAGATAAGTCTTCATGTTCTAAGTGGAAGTACCTGGAGAGACCATCTGCATTACCATGGTCAGTCCCTGGGCGGTGCTCCACTGTAAAGTCCATCCCCTGTAGGGAAATGGACCACCTGAGCAGTTTGGGATTTTCACCCTTCATCTGATTTAGCCACAAGAGGGGCTTATGGTCTGTCTGAATTAGGAAGTGAGTGCCAAACAAGTATGGCCTCAACTTCTTCAGGGCCCAAACCACAGCAAAGGCCTCCCTCTCAATAGCTGACCAACGTTTCTCCCTGGGGGTCAGCCTTCTGCTAATAAAAGCAATGGGCTGGTCTTGACCATCTTGATTAAGTTGTGAAAGCACAGCTCCCACCCCCAACTCAGAAGCATCTGTCTGTACAATGAACTGTTTGGAGTAGTCAGGACTCTTCAGGATAGGTGCCGAGCACATGGCCTACTTCAGGTCATCAAATGCCTTTTGACAGCTAACTGTCCACTGAACCTTTTTGGGCATCTTCTTGGATGTCAAGTCATTCAATGGTGTCACAATGGACCCATAGTTCTTTACAAATTTTCTGTAATACCCAGTCAGGCCCAAGAGGGCTCTGACTTGTGTCTGGGTAGTTGGAGGAGCCCAGTCCTGTATGGTCTGGATCTTGCTCTCCAGTGGTTGAACTTGACCCCCACCTACTAGGTGGCCCAAGTACACAACCTTGCTCTGCCCTATCTGGCACTTAGTAGCCTTGATAGTCAGGCCTGCCTTTTGCAGGGCCTCCAGAACCTTCTTCAGGTGGATCAGGTGATCCTCCCAGGTGGAGCTAAAGACAGCAATATCATCTAGATATGCTGCACAAAAGTCATCCAACCCAGCAAGGACTTGATTCACCAACCTTTGGAAGGTGGCAGGTGCATTCTTCAAACCAAAGGGCATTACCACAAATTGATAATGTCCACTAGGGGTCGAAAATGCTGTTTTGGCTTTTGACTCTTCAGCTAGTCTGATTTGCCAGTAGCCAGCTGTCAAATCAAATGTGCTCAGAAACTTGGCAGAAGCCAATTTATCAATGAGCTCATCTGCTCTTGGAATGGGATGAGCATCTGTCCTAGTGACAGCATTGAGACCTCTGTAGTCCACACAAAACCTCATTTCTCTCTTCCCATCTTTGGTATGAGGTTTTGGCACAAGGACCACTGGGCTAGCCCATGGGCTCTCTGATGGCTCAATTACTCCAAGCTCCAACATCTTTTGCACCTCAGCCTTTATACAATCCCTGACATGGTCAGGTTGCCTGTAGATCTTATTCTTCACAGGCAGATTGTCACCAGTGTCCACCTCATGGGTGCACCAGTTAGTCTGACTGGGTGTGAGTGAAAACAAATGTCTGTGGGCCTGCAACACCTGTCTGCAGTCCACCTGTTGCTGCTCAGTGAGGCTGCCTGCCAAGGCTACTCCATCAACTGAACCATCATCAGGGTTCTGGGAAAGCAGGTCTGGGAGAGGGTCACTCTCTTCCTCCTGTTCCCCATCTGTGGCCATGAGGAGACTCATGTCCTCCCTGTCAACAAATGCTTTCAATCTGTTTACATGGAGCACCCTGTGGGGGCTCCTAGGGGTGCCAAAGTCAACCATGTAGGTGACTTCTCCCTTCTTTTCAATGATAGGGTAGGGTCCAGTCCATTTGTCCTGGAGAGCTGCTGGCCCCACTGGGTCCAACACCCACACCTTCTGTCCTGGCTGGAACTCAACCATGACAGCCTTTTGGTCATGCCAAGCTTTCTGTAATTCTTGGCTTGCCTCAAGGTTTTTGGATGCTCTCTCCATGTATTCAGCCATCCTGGAGCGGAGACCAAGTACATAGTCCACAATGTCTAGTTTAGGCTTTTTGAGAGGTAACTCCCATCCTTCCTTCACCAAACTCAATGGACCCCTTACAGGGTGGCCAAACAAAAGTTCAAAAGGGCTGTAGCCAACCCCCTTCTGTGGGACCTCTCTGTAAGCAAAGAGCAAGCAGGGTAAAAGGATGTCCCATTTCCGCCTAAGCTTCTCTGGTAGACCTTTTATCATTCCCTTTAGGGTCTTGTTGAACCTTTCCACAAGCCCATTGCACTGTGGATGGTAGGGTGTGGTAAACTTATAGTTTACTCCACACTCTTTCCACATTGCTTTTAAGTATCCAGACATAAAGTTAGTACCTCTGTCTGAAAGAACCTCCTTTGGAAAGCCCACTCTTGAGAAAACTGCAATGAGGGCTTTTGCCACCACAGGAGCTGTGGTGGTCCTCAGGGGAATTGCCTCTGGGTACCTGGTGGCATGATCCACTACCACCAGTATAAATCTGTGCCCAGATGCTGTTTGAGGATCCATGGGACCGACAATGTCTATTCCAACTCTTTCAAAGGGTACCCCCACCACAGGTAGTGGTATCAGGGGGGCCTTTGTTGTGCCACCTGACTTACCACTGGCTTGGCAAGTGACACAGGAGCGACAAAACTCCTTGACATTTTCTGACATGTGAGGCCAGTGAAAGTGTGGAACAAGCCTGTCCCAAGTCTTATTCTGGCCTAGGTGTCCTGCAAGGGGAATATCATGGGCCAAGGTAAGAAGAAAGCCCCTAAACTTCAAAGGTATAACCAACCTCCTGGTTGTGCCAGGCTTGGGGTCTCTAGCCTCTGAATAAAGGAGTCCTTCATCCCAATACACCTTATGGGTACCTTGAGCATTCCCTGCAGCCTCAGCAGCAGCCTGCTGTCTGAGGGGTTCAAGTGAAGGGCAATCTAATTGAGCCTGCCCCAGATCTGCCCTTGAGGGTCCCCCTGTCCCCAGAAACTCAACCTGTTCAGGTTCAAGCTCATCTGAGACAGTCTCCTCTTGGACTGCAGAATCAGTTTCCTGTGAAACTGGATCCTCAACCTGGGGCAAGTGGGAAGGCACAGCCTTAACCCTCTTGCTCCTCCTCTTGGGTTGTGGTTGGTCTATTGTCTCAAGATCCACCACTGGTTCAGGAAGGCACTTCTTAGCCTGAGACCTTGTCACTGCAAGGACATGAGCTGAAATCCCTAGCATTTCTGCATGAGTCCTGTACTCCACTTCTGACCAAACTGAGCTTTCAAGATCATTGCCTAACAGACAGTCTACTGGGAGGTCTGCACTCACAACAACTTTCTTTAGGCCATCTACCCCTCCCCAGGAGAAGTTCACAACAGCCACACTATGTGAAGTAGTGGAGTTGCTTGCATTGGTCACTAGGTAACTTTCACCTAGTACAATCTGACCAGGGTTCACAAAGTCAGGTGTCACCATAGTGACACTGGCACAAGTGTCCCTGTAGGCCTGAGCCAGTTTCTCATTGATTAAGGGAGTCTGCCTATATTTGCCCAGGTTACTGGGGCTTACTGCAGTGGTCAAAGATAAGTCCACATCATATAGGAGAACTGCCTGTGTGGGGATTCTGACTAGGCCAGATTCCACCTCAGTACCCAGGGTCAACCCTACTAAACCCTTTGGCTGTGTACCACCACTGCTAACTGTACTAGGGGGTGCAGGTGCTTTAGGAGCTGCAGTGGTGGGGACTGGATTTTTCTTGGTGCATTCACTGCCCCAGTGGGAAACTGATTTGCAGGTATTACACCAAGGTTTCTTTGGGCCATCATTCTTCTTTTTCTTGTTTCCATTTTGGGAACCCCCCTCCTTATTGCTAGTTTGGGGGCCTGAAGACTTCTGGTCCTTTTCTTTATCTTTCTGATTCCCACCCTTCTGGTCTGTTTTCTTCTGGTCACCTTGGTTCTGGTTTTTCTGCTTAATCCTTGTTCTGACCCATTTGTCTGCCTTCTTTCCCAATTCTTGGGGAGAGGTCAAATCAGAGTCAACAAGGTATTGATGCAACAGCTGGTTCTGACAGTTATTAAGGATCTGTTCTCTCATCATAAGATTGTACAATCCTGTATAGTCTGAAACTTTACTTCCCTGCAGCCAACCCTCCAGAGCCTTAGTGGCACAATCTACAAAATCAGTCCAGTCCTGAGTCTGTGCTTTTTGGGTATCTCTGAACAACAACCTGTATTGCTCAGTGGTTAGGCCAAACCCTTCAATAAGAGCACTCTTCAGAACAGAGTAGTTTTTGGCATCCTCAGGTCTAACAGTGAGGAGCCTGTCCCTCCCTTTCTCAGAAAAGGAGTACCATAAAATTGCTGCCCACTGGTCCTCAGGGACCTGCTGTACCATGCAGGCCCTCTCAAGAGCAGTCATCCATTTGTGGATATCATCCCCTTCCTTGTAGGGGGGCACAATTTTTGTCAGGTTTCTATTGTCATAGGCCCTGTCTTTTTCTTTAGGAACTTTGCTGCCACCAGTGGCATCTAAGCCACTTAATTTCTGTTCCCTAGCCAAGGTAAGTTTAGCTTGAGCCAAGGTAAGTTTAGCTTGAGCCAGAGCTACCTCCTCCCTCTCTATCTGGAGTTGGACAGCCCTCATTCTGGCCCTATGCTCTTTCCTCTGGGAGGGAGTCATCCCTCTCTGAGATTCTCTTGAGTCACTAGAAAGGTGAGAGTCCCCTGATAGAGATCTCTCCCTTCTGTTACCTGGGAGAATTTGGTTATGAGATCTGGGGAGGTGCTGGCCCTCTCCATTCCCATGTAGGTCTAGGTTGGCCTGGTTAAGCCTGGCAACCTGTACCTGGTTTCCCCTCTGATCCTGATCTTCAGGCTCTTCTACATCAGAGCCTTCCTCTTCCTCTTCCTCCTCCTCTTCTTCTTCTGGAAGATTCTCATTCTCAGGGGAGTTTATCCCTTCACCTGATTCTAAGGGAGCCTGACTCACCTTATCTAGGTCATCCTTTTCTAGGAGAGCTATTAGGGAAGGAATGGTAGGGCCTCTGCCCTTTTTTAGCCCCCTGGCTGTGCACAAGGCACTCAGGTCTTTGTGGCTAAGGTTGTCATATCTGGATGTTGTCCCTATAGGATCAACTTCTACAGGAGCAGAGCCTGAGGCTCTACCTGTATCAGACATGACTGCTAGTGAGGTGTAAGTGATGCACTTACCTACACTAAGTGTTTTCCTACTGTACCTTGCTAGTGAGTTGTAGTCAGGGTGTGCTAATCCCTTTAATCTACAACTACTAAGTTCAGTAGAACTTAATATGCTAAGCTTTTGATTTATATGTACCTAGAGGTACTTGATGTGATCTTTCAATTTGATAAAGATTGCAATGGTAAAACAAACAGCAAGCTCAAATCCGCACCGCTGCACACCAATGTGAGAAGTTGGCCTGATATGTAGTGTTTCCAATTCTGGAACCACTTGGTATCAGTCCAAACAAACCCCAAAGATGTCAGGTTGTAAGTCAACCTTGTAGATAAGCTATCCTAGTGGTAGCATGGACTAAGCAGCCTTAAAGGCTTAACTTAAGAGGTCGTGTTAAGCGAGCTTGTTTTACCACATACAATCCTGTAATCAAATGAAAGGACACCACACAAGTATATATTGTAAAAATATATGTATTTATTTCTAAATTACTCCCCAGTACTCTTTATGAGGAAAGGGGCACAAGCGTTAAATCAAAAGCACTGTTAAACATATAAAGTTGGCACAATTATGGCTGAGGGCGGGGGCCACTCAGACCATATACTAAAAAAATGGTATAAGTAACACTTATCGAACAATGGTTAGGCCTAGGGCCTAGAGATTCGCTGGGAGCAGTCAGGACAAGCAATGAAGAAGTCGGGAGTAGCCCACAGGAGACGGGTGCAGCACGGAAAGTGCGGCGCGCACCAGTGTAATGTCAATGGTGCGTAAAAGTTAGTTAAAGTGAATTAAATGATACTTCCGCTGAACCTAGGAACACAAAACTTTAGACACAGACCCTAGAGGTGTGTACCAGTGTAAGGACACCGGCGTTGCAAAGTTACCTCACCCACAGGCCGTGGGTGCACAGGGTCGAAGTGGCGTCGGGTTCTGTCACGCAGGTTCTTGGTGCTTGGAGCTGTTGCAGCTGCAGGCGCTGTGAAGCAGAAGTGTCCGGTGCGATCCAAGGGTGGATCGAAGTAGAAAAGTACCTGAAAGCAGAGGGGACAGAGTCTGGGTCACTCAGCAGTGACCAGGGTGGAACCAGGACGGAACCAGGCAATGTCGGGCGCAATCAGGCGGTTGTCGATAGGCTTCTCTCCGCTGTCACGTGGGCTCTGGGGCATCTGCGACGTCCAGGAGCAGGTCACGATCTGTCCCACGTAGGCTCTCGCCGTCAGCACCGTCGGCTTCAAGATTGCAGCAAACAGCACTTGGCAAAAGCAATCCACGCAGAACCGGGAGATTGCTTATCACTCGAACCAGGAGGGTCAGAGTGGGTGCTCCTTTTCACAGAAGCTGGTGCAGATCTGGAGCAACCAGAAAAGCAAGTCGTATTTCAAGTTTCGTCGGCACAGGGGCCACAAGCCAGCTGGCAAGTGACCGGGCCAACGCGTCGAGCGCACACAAGCAGAAGGGCCCCACGCAGCACTCGTCGAGTGTGGAGGGGTGAGCTTTGGTGCAAGTGGAGCTCGGGGCTGGGGCTTCACAAACCCCGGTGCACAGCTTCGAGGGTCACTCGTGGGCTGCACGGTCAGCGTCTCGTGGCCTTTTCAAGATGGCGTGCCCCACGCTTCCGATCGCCTCCACGGGTCTCAGCTCTGCAGGGACTGTGGATCGGGCAGGTAGAAGGCAGGCAAGCTTGATCTCGTCGATCTCTGTCGCTCGAGTTCCGGCGGGAACTGCAACAAAGCAAGGGTCGAGGGCTGGATGGTGCCTGTTTGCACAGGGTGGTCACTCCTTGACCACAAGGGAGATTCTTCAGTCTTCTCACGTCGTGTAGAAAGTCGAAGGGTCCAGATTTCGTTTCTTATGTTTCTTCAGGATGATCTGAAGTCCGTTGGGACTGCTCCCCCTCTTATTCGAATCTAGGGGGTTGGACATCCTGCTAGGTCCCCTCCTATGGGTGGGACCCAGGAAGGGGGTGGTTACACCCCTCTCCTTTGATCCTGGCCGCGCTGGGACAGGGGCTGGGAGGCCCCAGAACCGGTTTGGCCGGATCCTGCAAGGGGCAGCCTTGTGCTCCCCAGGCAGTGTCTGGTTTCTTTGAAACCTCCCTACTCCAATCCACTATCTCCTGTCTGGCGTGGTTCGACACCGCCCTGTGACAGGAAACTCTTTGTCCAGGCCTCCTCTGCCGGGTTTCGGTCAGCAGCAGGAGGCCAGACCCGTGTCTGTGGCAGGGGCATCCATTTTGTGGATCTGAGGCTCATTTTAAATCAACCGCGTTTCAGTAAAGTAACATGTCTTCCCCTCTAGAGGGGTGGAATGCTACCCCCGTCGCCAGGACTGGCGAGGGGGTAGTATTCCAAATCGTATGACACCTTACACGACATGTTTTGATAAAGCCAAACCAAAGTTGACATATAACCGCGAGGATTATAATGCACTTAATAGTATATGGTTTGGCATTATCCCGGAACAGCTAAGGGAATTGGTCCCGACAGCTGCAGACAGGCTCAGCTCATGCTAGAGCACCATCTCACATTAAACCACGCACTCTGCCTTCAGGATAGTTAAGGCCTGCCATAGGAGTGGCTCACAGGTTTATATGTGTCCAGATAGGTTTAGATATAGGCATACTATATCTAAGCAAGGGGTGATTACACCACCTTGCCCCAGCTGAGTGATCAGCCAGTTGTGTCAATTTTAGATAGCCAGCCAGGGGTGGCAAAAGATATGCTGCAGCCCCTGGTAGGCCTTGGATGCACCTATGCCCTGGGCACCTATAGTGCTCTGTACAGGGGCTGATAAGGTGACCCAAGCCAATCTAGTTATGCACCTAGGGTACATGGAATCCATTTTACAGAGAGAGCAGATAGCCTGGGGCCCTGATTAGCAGGGAACCAGGCCAACTAAGTCGAAAACCAGCTAAACACAAGGCAAAAAATCTGGGGTAACCATAGTCAGGTAGCCACCTTCCTACATAACCCCCCCCCCCCCCCCAAACGAAAGGAGATAAGGCTATCCTTGGCCAGGTAAGCCTTTATTGCCTGAGTGGCCATATAAGGAAGTACCTGCACTAGCATGGGTACCCCTTGTCTCATGGTCCACTAAGCAGTCCCTCACCCTAGGGGTATTAGAGGGTCTCCACCATAGGGAATCACTACCTTGGGTGTGTTTATGCAAAGTTGAAGGCTGGTTTGGATATGGAGTATTGAAGTGAGGCTCCACTATTTTTGGGCTCAACTTCCTCCAATTATCTTCCACCATGTGTGCCTTTCTTTCTTCAACTGAGTTGCACTGAGCTCTCAGGGTCAACCTCTGGCTACCTAAAGCTGGAGGCTGGGTCCCTCTGTTTGGCTTGCTGGAGGGACAGTTCAGGTTTGGGCCCTTTGGGTCCCAGGTTTGGCTGTGCCCAACAGAATCCATCTGTGGGAGGTCCCTAACTGTTTTTAAGGGGGCTCCCTCAGGAGTTTTTAAAGTTTTCACCTTACTAGGCCTACTAGTTTTGGTGCCCCTAATCTGTTGATGGGGGTGCTTTATTTGACAGGGGGCTGTAGGAAGGTGGCTACCTGACTATGGTTACCCCAGATTTTTTGCCCTGTGTTTAGCTGGTTTTCGACTTAGTTGGCCTGGTTCCCTGCTAATCAGGGCCCCAGGCTATCTGCTCTCTCTGTAAAATGGATTCCATGTACCCTAGGTGCATAACTAGATTGGCTTGGGTCACCTTATCAGCCCCTGTACAGTGCACTATAGGTGCCCAGGGCATAGGTGCATCCAAGGCCTACCAGGGGCTGCAGCATATCTTTTGCCACCCCTGGCTGGCTATCTAAATTGACACAACTGGCTGATCACTCAGCTGGGGCAAGTGGGTGTAATCACCCCTTGCTTAGATATAGTATACCTATATCTAAACCTATATCTGGACACATATATAGCCTGTGAGTCACTCCTATGGAAGGCCTCATCAATCCTGGAGGCAGAGTGCGTGGTTTTATGTGAGATGGAGCTCTGGCATGAGCTGAGCCTGTCTGCCGCTGTCGGGAACAACTCCCTAAGCTGATCCGGGATAATGCCATACCATATACTCTTAAGCGCCTTATAATCCTCGCGGTTATATAGCAACTTTGGTTTGGCTTTATCAAAACATGTCGTGTAAGGTGTCATACGAATTGGAATACTACCCCCTCGCCAGTTCTGGCGACGGGGGTAGCATTCCACCCTTCTAGAGGGAGAAGACATGTTACTTTACTGAAACGCGGTTGATTTAAAATGAGCCTCAGATCCACAAAATGGATGCCCCTGCCACAGACACGGGTCTGGCCTCCTGCTGCTGACCGAAACCCGGCAGAGGAGGCCTGGACAAAGAGTTTCCTGTCACAGGGCGGCGTCAAACCACCCCAGACAGGAGATAGTGGATTGGAGTAGGGAGGTTTCAAAGAAACCAGACACTGCCTGGGGAGCACAAGGCTGCCCCTTGCAGGATCCGGCCAAACCGGTTCTGGGGCCTCCCAGCCCCTGTCCCAGCGCGGCCAGGATCAAAGGAGAGGGGTGTAACCACCCCCTTCCTGGGTCCCACCCATAGGAGGGGACCTAGCAGGATGTCCAACCCCCTAGATTCGAATAAGAGGGGGAGCAGTCCCAACGGACTTCAGATCATCCTGAAGAAACATAAGAAACGAAATCTGGACCCTTCGACTTTCTACACGACGTGAGAAGACTGAAGAATCTCCCTTGTGGTCAAGGAGTGACCACCCTGTGCAAACAGGCACCATCCAGCCCTCGACCCTTGCTTTGTTGCAGTTCCCGCCGGAACTCGAGCGACAGAGATCGACGAGATCAAGCTTGCCTGCCTTCTACCTGCCCGATCCACAGTCCCTGCAGAGCTGAGACCCGTGGAGGCGACCGGAAGCGTGGGGCACGCCATCTTGAAAAGGCCACGAGACGCTGACCGTGCAGCCCACGAGTGACCCTCGAAGCTGTACACCGGGGTTTGAGAAGCCCCAGCCCCGAGCTCCACTTGCACCAAAGCTCACCCCTCCACACTCGACGAGTGCTGCGTGGGGCCCTTCTGCCTGTGTGTGCTCGATGCGTTGGCCCGGTCACTTGCCAGCTGGCTTGTGGCCCCTGTGCCGACGAAACTTGAAATCCGACTTGCTTTTCTGGTTGCTCCAGATCTGCACCAGCTCCTGTGAAAAGGAGCACCCACTCTGACCCTCCTGGTTCGAGTGATAAGCAATCTCCCGGTTCCGCGTGGATTGCTTTTGCCAAGTGCTGTTTGCTACAATCTTCAAGCCGACGGTGCTGACGGCGAGAGCCTACGTGGGACAGATCGTGACCTGCTCCTGGACGTCGCAGATGCCCCAGAGCCCACGTGACAGCGGAGAGAAGCCTATCGACAACCGCCTGATTGCGCCCGACATTGCCTGGTTCCGTCCTGGTTCCGCCCTGGTCACTGCTGAGTGACCCAGACTCTGTCCCCTCTGCTTTCAGGTACTTTTCTACTTCGATCCACCCTTGGATCGCACCGGACACTTCTGCTTCACAGCGCCTGCAGCTGCAACAGCTCCAAGCACCAAGAACCTGCGTGACAGAACCCGACGCCACTTCGACCCTGTGCACCCACGGCCTGTGGGTGAGGTAACTTTGCAACGCCGGTGTCCTTACACTGGCACACACCTCTAGGGTCTGTGTCTGAAGTTTTGTGTTCCTAGGTTCAGCGGAAGTATCATTTAATTCACTTTAACTAACTTTTACGCACCATTGACTTTACATTGGTGCGCGCCGCACTTTCCGTGCTGCACCCGTATCCTGTGGGCTACTCCCGACTTCTTCATTGCTTGTCCTGACTGCTCCCAGCGAATCTCTAGGCCCTAGGCCTAACCATTGTTCGATAAGTGTTACTTATACCATTTTTTTAGTATATGGTCTGAGTGGCCCCCCGCCCTCAGCCATAATTGTGCCAACTTTATATGTTTAACAGTGCTTTTGATTTAACGCTTGTGCCCCTTTCCTCATAAAGAGTACTGGGGAGTAATTTAGAAATAAATACATATATTTTTACAATATATACTTGTGTGGTGTCCTTTCATTTGATTACAGGATTGTATGTGGTAAAACAAGCTCGCTTAACACGACCTCTTAAGTTAAGCCTTTAAGGCTGCTTAGTCCATGCTACCATTAGGATAGCTTGTCTACAAGGTTGACTTACAACCTGACATCTTTGGGGTTTGTTTGGACTGATACCCAGTGGTTCCAGAATTGGAAACACTACATATCAGGCCAACTTCTCACATTGGTGTGCAGCGGTGCGGATTTGAGCTTGCTGTTTGTTTTACCATTGCAATCTTTATCAAATTGAAAGATCACATCAAGTACCTCTAGGTACATATAAATCAAAAGCTTAGCATATTAAGTTCTACTGAACTTAGTAGTTGTAGATTAAAGGGATTAGCACACCCTGACTACAACTCACTAGCAAGGTACAGTAGGAAACCACTTAGTGTAGGTAAGTGCACCACTTACACCTCACTAGCAGTCATGTCTGATGCAGATAGAGCCTCAGGCTCTGCTCCTGTAGAAGTTGATCCTATAGGGACAACATCCAGATATGACAACCTTAGCCACAAAGACCTGAGTGCCTTGTGCACAGCCAGGGGGCTAAAAAAGGGCAGAGGCCCTACCATTCCTTCCCTAATAGCTCTCCTAGAAAAGGATGACCTAGATAAGGTGAGTCAGGCTCCCTTAGAATCAGGTGAAGGGATAAACTCCCCTGAGAATGAGAATCTTCCAGAAGAAGAGGAGGAGGAAGAGGAAGAGGAAGGCTCTGATGTAGAAGAGCCTGAAGATCAGGATCAGAGGGGAAACCAGGTACAGGTTGCCAGGCTTAACCAGGCCAACTTGGACCTACATGGGAATGGAGAGGGCCAGCACCTCCCCAGATCTCATAACCACATTCTCCCAGGTAATAGGAGGGAGAGATCTCTATCAAGGGACTCTCACCTTTCTAGTGCCTCAAGAGAATCTCAAAGAGGGATGACTTCCTCCCAGAGAAAAGAGCATAGGGCCAGGATGAGGGCTGTCCAACTCCAAATAGAAAGGGAAGAGGTAGCCTTGGCTCAAGCTAAACTTGCTTTAGCAAGAGAAAGAAAATTGTGTGGCTTAGATGCCACTGGTGGCAGCAAAGTTCCTAAAGAGAAACCCAGGTCCTATGATAGTAGAAACCTGACAAAGATTGTGCCCCCCTATCAGGAAGGGGATGACATCCACAAATGGATGACTGCTCTGGAGAGGGCCTGCATGGTACAGCAGGTTCCTGAGGAACAGTGGGCAGCAATCTTATGGTACTCCTTTTCAGAGAAAGGGAGGGATAGGCTCCTCACTGTCAGACATGAGGATGCCAGCAATTACAAAGTCCTGAAGAGTGTTCTGATAGATGGGTTTGGCTTAACCACTGAACAGTACAGGTTAAAGTTCAGAGATACCCAGAAGACACAGACTCAGGACTGGACTGATTTTGTTGATTGTGCAACTAAGGCTCTGGAGGGTTGGCTGAATGGCAGCAAAGTACATGACTTCACAGGATTGTATAATTTGATTATGAGGGAGCAGATCCTTAGTAATTGTCAGAACCAGCTCTTACACCAGCACCTGGTGGACTCAGATTTGACCTCTCCCCAAGAATTGGGAAAGAGGGCAGATAAGTGGGTCAGAACCAGGATTAGGCCTAAGAATCAGGACAATAACCAGAAGAAGGAGTCTACCAAGCCTCAAGATAAGGGTGGGGATAAAGGTAAAGAAAACACTTCCCCAGGGCCCCAAAACTCCAAGAAGGGGGGTGGGTCCCAAGACACTTCTTCAACAGAGAAAAAGCCTTATTGCCATGCCTGTAAACAGGTTGGGCATTACAAAACAGACAGCTGTTGTCCCAAGAATGGCAATAAAGAAAACATACCTCCAAAGCCAGCTCCAACACCTCCTGTTACTGTCAGCAGTAATCCCCCAGGAAGTGGGAGCACACCCAGGAATCTGGGTGGGTTTACTTTTGGAGCCCAAGGGGACCCTGGCCTATCCAGGTCCCCATCCCCAAATAATCTTGTTCATGAGACTGGCATGGGGTTTGCCAACTTCTCTGTTTGCCCAAATACCTTGAGCAAATATAGACAAGAACCCATCATCAATGGTTTGAAAGTTGAAGCTTTTAGAGACACAGGGGCTAGCATCACCATGGTGGCTGACTGTATAGTCCCCTCTAAACAACTTTTACCAGGTGCCACATACCAGGTAACAAACATTGATGGCATCCAAACCAATCATCCCATGGCAGTAGTAAGTCTCAGCTGGGGAGGTGTCACTGGCCCAAAGAGAGTGGCAGTGTCACCAAACTTGCCTGTAGACTGTCTACTGGGTAATGATTTGGAAATCTCAGCCTGGGCTGAGGTTGAACAGGAAATCCATTCTAGAATGGTAAATTCCAATGGAAAGGTTAGTGGGGCTGTACTGGCTATAGCCCCAATCCAAGATGTCCTCCCTGAAAAGGTTGGTAGGGCTGAGCAACTCTCTGCCCCATCTTTAACAGAAGCTCTTCCAAAGCAGAATAGCAAAGCTGTTATGATAACAGCAGAAACCCAAACTGAGTCTCCTCCTGAAAAGGTTGGTGGGGCTGTGATGGCCACAGCCCAAACTCAAACAGATATGTGTGTTGTGAAGCCTGAAAGGATGGATCACTCCACCCAAACTGAGAGCATGGAGGAGGAAGAGAAATCTCCCCCTCACCAGACATTAGGACAGGATCAGCCTCCTCAGGGAACTGATCTTACCCCTGATGAAGGAACTGCCCCAGAGGTTGTTAGGCCTGGCCTGACAGAGCCTCTGATGGCAGTGGACCCTTCTCAGGTGGGATCCAGTCTGGAGCAGGTAACCTGCCCCTCTCTACCTTGCCTTAGTCAGCCCAGGGCTGCAGAGGACAAGAAGGACAGTGAGACCCAGAGGGCCCCCTGTCAAATAAAGCACCCCCATCAACAGATTAGGGGCACCAAAACTAGTAGGCCTAGTAAGGTGAAAACTTTAAAAACTCCTGAGGGAGCCCCCTTAAAAATAGTTAGGGACCTCCCACAGATGGATTCTGTTGGGCACAGCCAAACCTGGGACCCAAAGGGCCCAAACCTGAACTGTCCCTCCAGCAAGCCAAACAGAGGGACCCAGCCTCCAGCTTTAGGTAGCCAGAGGTTGACCCTGAGAGCTCAGTGCAACTCAGTTGAAGAAAGAAAGGCACATATGGTGGAAGATAATTGGAGGAAGTTGAGCCCAAAAATAGTGGAGCCTCACTTCAATACTCCATATCCAAACCAGCCTTTAACTTTGCATAAACACACCCAAGGTAGTGATTCCCTATGGTGGAGACCCTCTAATACCCCTAGGGTAAGGGACTGCTTAGTGGACCATGAGACAGGGGGTACCCATGCTAGTGCAGGTACTTCCTTATATGGCCACTCAGGCAATATAGGCTTACCTGGCCAAGGATAGCCTTATCTCCTTTCGTTTGGGGGGGGGTTATGTAGGAAGGTGGCTACCTGACTATGGTTACCCCAGATTTTTTGCCCTGTGTTTAGCTGGTTTTCGACTTAGTTGGCCTGGTTCCCTGCTAATCAGGGCCCCAGGCTATCTGCTCTCTCTGTAAAATGGATTCCATGTACCCTAGGTGCATAACTAGATTGGCTTGGGTCACCTTATCAGCCCCTGTACAGTGCACTATAGGTGCCCAGGGCATAGGTGCATCCAAGGCCTACCAGGGGCTGCAGCATACCTTTTGCCACCCCTGGCTGGCTATCTAAATTGACACAACTGGCTGATCACTCAGCTGGGGCAAGTGGGTGTAATCACCCCTTGCTTAGATATAGTATACCTATATCTAAACCTATATCTGGACACATATATAGCCTGTGAGTCACTCCTATGGAAGGCCTCATCAATCCTGGAGGCAGAGTGCGTGGTTGTGAGAAGTTGGCCTGATATGTAGTGTTTCCAATTCTGGAACCACTGGGTATCAGTCCAAACAAACCCCAAAGATGTCTGGTTGTAAGTCAACCTTGTTAGACAAGCTATCCTAGTGGTAGCATGGACTAAGCAGCCTAAAGGCTAAACTTAAGAGGTCGTGTTAAGCGAGCTGTTTTACCACATACAATCCTGTAATCAAATGAAAGGACACCACACAAGTATATATTGTAAAAATATATGTATTTATTTCTAAATTACTCCCCAGTACTCTTTATGAGGAAAGGGGCACAAGCGTTAAATCAAAAGCACTGTTAAACATATAAAGTTGGCACAATTATGGCTGAGGGCGGGGGGCCACTCAGACCATATACTAAAAAAATGGTATAAGTAACACTTATCGAATATTGGTTAGGCCTAGGGCCTAGAGATTCGCTGGGAGCAGTCAGGACAAGCAATGAAGAAGTCGGGAGTAGCCCACAGGATACGGGTGCAGCACGGAAAGTGCGGCGCGCACCAATGTAAAGTCAATGGTGCGTAAAAGTTAGTTAAAGTGAATTAAATGATACTTCCGCTGAACCTAGGAACACAAAACTTCAGACACAGACCCTAGAGGTGTGTGCCAGTGTAAGGACACCGGCGTTGCAAAGTTACCTCACCCACAGGCCGTGGGTGCACAGGGTCGAAGTGGCGTCGGGTTCTGTCACGCAGGTTCTTGGTGCTTGGAGCTGTTGCAGCTGCAGGCGCTGTGAAGCAGAAGTGTCCGGTGCGATCCAAGGGTGGATCGAAGTAGAAAAGTACCTGAAAGCAGAGGGGACAGAGTCTGGGTCACTCAGCAGTGACCAGGGTGGAACCAGGACGGAACCAGGCAATGTCGGGCGCAATCAGGCGGTTGTCGATAGGCTTCTCTCCGCTGTCACGTGGGCTCTGGGGCATCTGCGACGTCCAGGAGCAGGTCACGATCTGTCCCATGTAGGCTCTCGCCGTCAGCACCGTCGGCTTGAAGATTGTAGCAAACAGCACTTGGCAAAAGCAATCCACGCGGAACCGGGAGATTGCTTATCACTCGAACCAGGAGGGTCAGAGTGGGTGCTCCTTTTCACAGGAGCTGGTGCAGATCTGGAGCAACCAGAAAAGCAAGTCGGTTTTCAAGTTTCGTCGGCACAGGGGCCACAAGCCAGCTGGCAAGTGACCGGGCCAACGCGTCGAGCACACACAGGCAGAAGGGCCCCACGCAGCACTCGTCGAGTGTGGAGGGGTGAGCTTTGGTGCAATTGGAGCTCGGGGCTGGGGCTTCTCAAACCCCGGTGTACAGCTTCGAGGGTCACTCGTGGGCTGCACGGTCAGCGTCTCGTGGCCTTTTCAAGATGGCGTGCCCCACGCTTCCGGTCGCCTCCACGGGTCTCAGCTCTGCAGGGACTGTGGATCGGGCAGGTAGAAGGCAGGCAAGCTTGATCTCGTCGATCTCTGTCGCTCGAGTTCCGGCGGGAACTGCAACAAAGCAAGGGTTGAGGGCTGGATGGTGCCTGTTTGCACAGGGTGGTCACTCCTTGACCACAAGGGAGATTCTTCAGTCTTCTCACGTCGTGTAGAAAGTCGAAGGGTCCAGATTTCGTTTCTTATGTTTCTTCAGGATGATCTGAAGTCCGTTGGGACTGCTCCCCCTCTTATTCGAATCTAGGGGGTTGGACATCCTGCTAGGTCCCCTCCTATGGGTGGGACCCAGGAAGGGGGTGGTTACACCCCTCTCCTTTGATCCTGGCCGCGCTGGGACAGGGGCTGGGAGGCCCCAGAACCGGTTTGGCCGGATCCTGCAAGGGGCAGCCTTGTGCTCCCCAGGCAGTGTCTGGTTTCTTTGAAACCTCCCTACTCCAATCCACTATCTCCTGTCTGGGGTGGTTTGACACCGCCCTGTGACAGGAAACTCTTTGTCCAGGCCTCCTCTGCCGGGTTTCGGTCAGCAGCAGGAGGCCAGACCCGTGTCTGTGGCAGGGGCATCCATTTTGTGGATCTGAGGCTCATTTTAAATCAACCGCGTTTCAGCAAAGTAACATGTCTTCTCCCTCTAGAAGGGTGGAATGCTACCCCCGTCGCCAGAACTGGCGAGGGGGTAGTATTCCAATTCGTATGACACCTTACACGACATGTTTTGATAAAGCCAAACCAAAGTTGCTATATAACCGCGAGGATTATAAGGCGCTTAAGAGTATATGGTATGGCATTATCCCGGATCAGCTTAGGGAGTTGTTCCCGACAGCTGCAGACAGGCTCAGCTCATGCCAGAGCTCCATCTCACATAAAACCACGCACTCTGCCTCCAGGATTGATGAGGCCTTCCATAGGAGTGGCTCACAGGTTATATATGTGTCCAGATATAGGTTTAGATATAGGTATACTATATCTAAGCAAGGGGTGATTACACCCACTTGCCCCAGCTGAGTGTTCAGCCAGTTGTGTCAATTTAGATAGCCAGCCAGGGGTGGCAAAAGATATGCTGCAGCCCCTGGTAGGCCTTGGATGCACCTATGCCCTGGGCACCTATAGTGCACTGTACAGGGGCTGATAAGGTGACCCAAGCCAATCTAGTTATGCACCTAGGGTACATGGAATCCATTTTACAGAGAGAGCAGATAGCCTGGGGCCCTGATTAGCAGGGAACCAGGCCAACTAAGTCGAAAACCAGCTAAACACAGGGCAAAAAATCTGGGGTAACCATAGTCAGGTAGCCACCTTCCTACATAACCCCCCCCCAAACGAAAGGAGATAAGGCTATCCTTGGCCAGGTAAGCCTATATTGCCTGAGTGGCCATATAAGGAAGTACCTGCACTAGCATGGGTACCCCCTGTCTCATGGTCCACTAAGCAGTCCCTCACCCTAGGGGTATTAGAGGGTCTCCACCATAGGGAATCACTACCTTGGGTGTGTTTATGCAAAGTTAAAGGCTGGTTTGGATATGGAGTATTGAAGTGAGGCCCCACTATTTTTGGGCTCAACTTCCTCCAATTATCTTCCACCATGTGTGCCTTTCTTTCTTCAACTGAGTTGCACTGAGCTCTCAGGGTCAACCTCTGGCTACCTAAAGCTGGAGGCTGGGTCCCTCTGTTTGGCTTGCTGGAGGGACAGTTCAGGTTTGGGCCCTTTGGGTCCCAGGTTTGGCTGTGCCCAACAGAATCCATCTGTGGGAGGTCCCTAACTGTTTTTAAGGGGGCTCCCTCAGGAGTTTTTAAAGTTTTCACCTTACTAGGCCTACTAGTTTTGGTGCCCCTAATCTGTTGATGGGGGTGCTTTATTTGACAGGGGGCCCTCTGGGTCTCACTGTCCTTCTTGTCCTCTGCAGCCCTGGGCTGACTGAGGCAAGGTAGAGAGGGGCAGGTTACCTGCTCCAGACTGGATCCCACCTGAGAAGGGTCCACTGCCATCAGAGGCTCTGTCAGGCCAGGCCTAACAACCTCTGGGGCAGTTCCTTCATCAGGGGTAAGATCAGTTCCCTGAGGAGGCTGATCCTGTCCTACTGTCTGGTGAGGGGGAGATTTCTCTTCCTCCTCCATGCTCTCAGTTTGGGTGGAGTGATCCATCATTTCAGGCTTCACAACACACGTATCTGTTTGAGTTTGGGCTGTGGCCATCACAGCCCCACCAACCTTTTCAGGAGGAGACTCAGTTTGGGTTTCTGCTGTTATCATAACAGCTTTGCTATTCTGCTTTGGAAGAGCTTCTGTTAAAGATGGGGCAGAGAGTTGCTCAGCCCTACCAACCTTTTCAGGGAGGACATCTTGGATTGGGGCTATAGCCAGTACAGCCCCACTAACCTTTCCATTGGAATTTACCATTCTAGAATGGATTTCCTGTTCAACCTCAGCCCAGGCTGAGATTTCCAAATCATTACCCAGTAGACAGTCTACAGGCAAGTTTGGTGACACTGCCACTCTCTTTGGGCCAGTGACACCTCCCCAGCTGAGGCTTACTACTGCCATGGGATGATTTGTTTGGATGCCATCAATGTTTGTTACCTGGTATGTGGCACCTGGTAAAAGTTGCTTAGAGGGGACTATACAGTCAGCCACCATGGTGATGCTAGCCCCTGTGTCTCTAAAAGCTTCAACTTTCAAACCATTGATGATGGGTTCCTGTCTATATTTGCTCAAGGTATTTGGGCAAACAGAGAAGTTGGCAAACCCCATGCCAGTCTCATAGACAAGATCATTTGGGGATGGAGACCTGGATAGGCCAGGGTCCCCTTGGGCTCCAAAAGTAAACCCACCCAGATTCCTGGGTGTGCTCCCACTTCCTGGGGGATTACTGCTGACAGTAACAGGAGGTGTTGGAGCTGGCTTTGGAGGTATGTTTTCTTTATTGCCATTTTTGGGACAACAGCTGTCTGTTTTGTAATGCCCAACCTGTTTACAGGCATGGCAATAAGGCTTTTTCTCTGTTGAAGAAGTGTCTTGGGACCCACCCCCCTTCTTGGAGTTTTGGGGCCCTGGGGAAGTGTTTTCTTTACTTTTATCCCCACCCTTATCTTGAGGCTTGGTAGACTCCTTCTTCTGGTTATTGTCCTGATTCTTAGGCCTAATCCTGGTTCTGACCCACTTATCTGCCCTCTTTCCCAATTCTTGGGGAGAGGTCAAATCTGAGTCCACCAGGTGCTGGTGTAAGAGCTGGTTCTGACAATTACTAAGGATCTGCTCCCTCATAATCAGATTATACAATCCTGTGAAGTCATGTACTTTGCTGCCATTCAGCCAACCCTCCAGAGCCTTAGTTGCACAATCAACAAAATCAGTCCAGTCCTGAGTCTGTGTCTTCTGGGTATCTCTGAACTTTAACCTGTACTGTTCAGTGGTTAAGCCAAACCCATCTATCAGAACACTCTTCAGGACTTTGTAATTGCTGGCATCCTCATGTCTGACAGTGAGGAGCCTATCCCTCCCTTTCTCTGAAAAGGAGTACCATAAGATTGCTGCCCACTGTTCCTCAGGAACCTGCTGTACCATGCAGGCTCTCTCCAGAGCAGTCATCCATTTGTGGATGTCATCCCCTTCCTGATAGGGGGGCACAATCTTTGTCAGGTTTCTACTATCATAGGACCTGGGTTTTTCTTTAGGAATTTTGCTGCCACCAGTGGCATCTAAGCCACTTATTTTTTTCTCCCTTGCCAAGGTAAGTTTAGCTTGTTCCAAGGTAAGCTTAGCTTGAGCCAGGGCTACCTCTTCCCTCTCTATCTGGAGTTGGACAGCCCTCATTCTGGCCCTATGCTCTTTTCTCTGGGAGGAAGTCATCCCTCTTTGAGATTCTCTTGAGGCACTAGAAAGGTGAGAGTCCCCTGATAGAGACCTCTCCCTCCTATTACCTGGGAGAATTAGGTTATGAGATCTGGGGTGGTGCTGGCCCCCCCCATTCCCATGTAGGTCCAAGTTGGCCTGGTTAAGGCTGGCAACCTGTACCTGGTTTCCCTGCTGATCCTGATCTTCAGGCTCTTCTAAATCAGAGCCTTCCTCTTCCTCTTCCTCCTCTACTGCATCATCATCGGGAAGATCCTCATTCTCAGGGGAGTTTATCCCTTCACCTGATTCTAAGGGAGCCTGACTCACCTTATCTAGGTCATCCTTTTCTAGGAGAGCTATTAGGGAAGGAATGGTAGGGCCTCTGCCCTTTTTTAGCCCCCTGGCTGTGCACAAGGCACTCAGGTCTTTGTGGCTAAGGTTGTCATATCTGGATGTTGTCCCTATAGGATCAACTTCTACAGGAGCAGAACCTGAGGGTCTACCTGTATCAGACATGACTGCTAGTGAGGTGTAAGTGGTGCACTTACCTACACTAAGTGGTTTCCTACTGTACCTTGCTAGTGAGTTGTAGTCAGGGTGTGCTACTCCCTTTAATCTACAACTACTAAGTTCAGTAGAACTTAATATGCTAAGCTTTTGATTTATATGTACCTAGAGGTACTTGATGTGATCTTTCAATTTGATAAAGATTGCAATGGTAAAACAAACAGCAAGCTCAAATCCGCACCGCTGCACACCAATGTGAGAAGTTGGCCTGATATGTAGTGTTTCCAATTCTGGAACCACTGGGTATCAGTCCAAACAAACCCCAAAGATGTCTGGTTGTAAGTCAACCTTGTTAGACAAGCTATCCTAGTGGTAGCATGGACTAAGCAGCCTAAAGGCTAAACTTAAGAGGTCGTGTTAAGCGAGCTGTTTTACCACATACAATCCTGTAATCAAATGAAAGGACACCACACAAGTATATATTGTAAAAATATATGTATTTATTTCTAAATTACTCCCCAGTACTCTTTATGAGGAAAGGGGCACAAGCGTTAAATCAAAAGCACTGTTAAACATATAAAGTTGGCACAATTATGGCTGAGGGCGGGGGGCCACTCAGACCATATACTAAAAAAATGGTATAAGTAACACTTATCGAATATTGGTTAGGCCTAGGGCCTAGAGATTCGCTGGGAGCAGTCAGGACAAGCAATGAAGAAGTCGGGAGTAGCCCACAGGATACGGGTGCAGCACGGAAAGTGCGGCGCGCACCAATGTAAAGTCAATGGTGCGTAAAAGTTAGTTAAAGTGAATTAAATGATACTTCCGCTGAACCTAGGAACACAAAACTTCAGACACAGACCCTAGAGGTGTGTGCCAGTGTAAGGACACCGGCGTTGCAAAGTTACCTCACCCACAGGCCGTGGGTGCACAGGGTCGAAGTGGCGTCGGGTTCTGTCACGCAGGTTCTTGGTGCTTGGAGCTGTTGCAGCTGCAGGCGCTGTGAAGCAGAAGTGTCCGGTGCGATCCAAGGGTGGATCGAAGTAGAAAAGTACCTGAAAGCAGAGGGGACAGAGTCTGGGTCACTCAGCAGTGACCAGGGTGGAACCAGGACGGAACCAGGCAATGTCGGGCGCAATCAGGCGGTTGTCGATAGGCTTCTCTCCGCTGTCACGTGGGCTCTGGGGCATCTGCGACGTCCAGGAGCAGGTCACGATCTGTCCCACGTAGGCTCTCGCCGTCAGCACCGTCGGCTTGAAGATTGTAGCAAACAGCACTTGGCAAAAGCAATCCACGCGGAACCGGGAGATTGCTTATCACTCAAACCAGGAGGGTCAGAGTGGGTGCTCCTTTTCACAGGAGCTGGTGCAGATCTGGAGCAACCAGAAAAGCAAGTCGGTTTTCAAGTTTCGTCGGCACAGGGGCCACAAGCCAGCTGGCAAGTGACCGGGCCAACGCGTCGAGCACACACAGGCAGAAGGGCCCCACGCAGCACTCGTCGAGTGTGGAGGGGTGAGCTTTGGTGCAAGTGGAGCTCGGGGCTGGGGCTTCTCAAACCCCGGTGTACAGCTTCGAGGGTCACTCGTGGGCTGCACGGTCAGCGTCTCGTGGCCTTTTCAAGATGGCGTGCCCCACGCTTCCGGTCGCCTCCACGGGTCTCAGCTCTGCAGGGACTGTGGATCGGGCAGGTAGAAGGCAGGCAAGCTTGATCTCGTCGATCTCTGTCGCTCGAGTTCCGGCGGGAACTGCAACAAAGCAAGGGTCGAGGGCTGGATGGTGCCTGTTTGCACAGGGTGGTCACTCCTTGACCACAAGGGAGATTCTTCAGTCTTCTCACGTCGTGTAGAAAGTCGAAGGGTCCAGATTTCGTTTCTTATGTTTCTTCAGGATGATCTGAAGTCCGTTGGGACTGCTCCCCCTCTTATTCGAATCTAGGGGGTTGGACATCCTGCTAGGTCCCCTCCTATGGGTGGGACCCAGGAAGGGGGTGGTTACACCCCTCTCCTTTGATCCTGGCCGCGCTGGGACAGGGGCTGGGAGGCCCCAGAACCGGTTTGGCCGGATCCTGCAAGGGGCAGCCTTGTGCTCCCCAGGCAGTGTCTGGTTTCTTTGAAACCTCCCTACTCCAATCCACTATCTCCTGTCTGGGGTGGTTTGACACCGCCCTGTGACAGGAAACTCTTTGTCCAGGCCTCCTCTGCCGGGTTTCGGTCAGCAGCAGGAGGCCAGACCCGTGTCTGTGGCAGGGGCATCCATTTTGTGGATCTGAGGCTCATTTTAAATCAACCGCGTTTCAGCAAAGTAACATGTCTTCTCCCTCTAGAAGGGTGGAATGCTACCCCCGTCGCCAGAACTGGCGAGGGGGTAGTATTCCAATTCGTATGACACCTTACACGACATGTTTTGATAAAGCCAAACCAAAGTTGCTATATAACCGCGAGGATTATAAGGCGCTTAAGAGTATATGGTATGGCATTATCCCGGATCAGCTTAGGGAGTTGTTCCCGACAGCTGCAGACAGGCTCAGCTACCAGGGGCTGCAGCATATCTTTTGCCACCCCTGGCTGGCTATCTAAAATTGACACAACTGGCTGATCACTCAGCTGGGGCAAGGTGGTGTAATCACCCCTTGCTTAGATATAGTATGCCTATATCTAAACCTATCTGGACACATATAAACCTGTGAGCCACTCCTATGGCAGGCCTTAACTATCCTGAAGGCAGAGTGCGTGGTTTAATGTGAGATGGTGCTCTAGCATGAGCTGAGCCTGTCTGCAGCTGTCGGGACCAATTCCCTTAGCTGTTCCGGGATAATGCCAAACCATATACTATTAAGTGCATTATAATCCTCGCGGTTATATGTCAACTTTGGTTTGGCTTTATCAAAACATGTCGTGTAAGGTGTCATACGATTTGGAATACTACCCCCTCGCCAGTCCTGGCGACGGGGGTAGCATTCCACCCCTCTAGAGGGGAAGACATGTTACTTTACTGAAACGCGGTTGATTTAAAATGAGCCTCAGATCCACAAAATGGATGCCCCTGCCACAGACACGGGTCTGGCCTCCTGCTGCTGACCGAAACCCGGCAGAGGAGGCCTGGACAAAGAGTTTCCTGTCACAGGGCGGTGTCGAACCACCCCAGACAGGAGATAGTGGATTGGAGTAGGGAGGTTTCAAAGAAACCAGACACTGCCTGGGGAGCACAAGGCTGCCCCTTGCAGGATCCGGCCAAACCGGTTCTGGGGCCTCCCAGCCCCTGTCCCAGTGCGGCCAGGATCAAAGGAGAGGGGTGTAACCACCCCCTTCCTGGGTCCCACCCATAGGAGGGGACCTAGCAGGATGTCCAACCCCCTAGATTCGAATAAGAGGGGGAGCAGTCCCAACGGACTTCAGATCATCCTGAAGAAACATAAGAAACGAAATCTGGACCCTTCGACTTTCTACACGACGTGAGAAGACTGAAGAATCTCCCTTGTGGTCAAGGAGTGACCACCCTGTGCAAACAGGCACCATCTAGCCCTCGACCCTTGCTTTGTTGCAGTTCCCGCCGGAACTCGAGCGACAGAGATCGACGAGATCAAGCTTGCCTGCCTTCTACCTGCCCGATCCACAGTCCCTGCAGAGCTGAGACCCGTGGAGGCGACCGGAAGCGTGGGGCACGCCATCTTGAAAAGGCCACGAGACGCTGACCGTGCAGCCCACGAGTGACCCTCGAAGCTGTGCACCGGGGTTTGAGAAGCCCCAGCCCCGAGCTCCACTTGCACCAAAGCTCACCCCTCCACACTCGACGAGTGCTGCGTGGGGCCCTTCTGCTTGTGTGCGCTTGACGCGTTGGCCCGGTCACTTGCCAGCTGGCTTGTGGCCCCTGTGCCGACGAAACTTGAAATACGACTTGCTTTTCTGGTTGCTCCAGATCTGCACCAGCTCCTGTGAAAAGGAGCACCCACTCTGACCCTCCTGGTTCGAGTGATAAGCAATCTCCCGGTTCTGCGTGGATTGCTTTTGCCAAGTGCTGTTTGCTGCAATCTTGAAGCCGACGGTGCTGACGGCGAGAGCCTACGTGGGACAGATCGTGACCTGCTCCTGGACGTCGCAGATGCCCCAGAGCCCACGTGACAGCGGAGAGAAGCCTATCAACAACCGCCTGATTGCGCCCGACATTGCCTGGTTCCGTCCTGGTTCCACCCTGGTCACTGCTGAGTGACCCAGACTCTGTCCCCTCTGCTTTCAGGTACTTTTCTACTTCGATCCACCCTTGGATCGCACCGGACACTTCTGCTTCACAGCGCCTGCAGCTGCAACAGCTCCAAGCACCAAGAACCTGCGTGACAGAACCCGACGCCACTTCGACCCTGTGCACCTGTGGGTGAGGTAACTTTGCAACGCCGGTGTCCTTACACTGGTACACACCTCTAGGGTCTGTGTCTAAAGTTTTGTGTTCCTAGGTTCAGCGGAAGTATCATTTAATTCACTTTAACTAACTTTTACGCACCATTGACATTACACTGGTGCGCGCCGCACTTTCCGTGCTGCACCCGTCTCCTGTGGGCTACTCCCGACTTCTTCATTGCTTGTCCTGACTGCTCCCAGCGAATCTCTAGGCCCTAGGCCTAACCATTGTTCGATAAGTGTTACTTATACCATTTTTTTAGTATATGGTCTGAGTGGCCCCCCGCCCTCAGCCATAATTGTGCCAACTTTATATGTTTAACAGTGCTTTTGATTTAACGCTTGTGCCCCTTTCCTCATAAAGAGTACTGGGGAGTAATTTAGAAATAAATACATATATTTTTACAATATATACTTGTGTGGTGTCCTTTCATTTGATTACAGGATTGTATGTGGTAAAACAAGCTCGCTTAACACGACCTCTTAAGTTAAGCCTTTAAGGCTGCTTAGTCCATGCTACCACTAGGATAGCTTGTCTACAAGGTTGACTTACAACCTGACATCTTTGGGGTTTGTTTGGACTGATACCAAGTGGTTCCAGAATTGGAACCACTACATATCAGGCCAACTTCTCACATTGGTGTGCAGCGGTGCGGATTTGAGCTTGCTGTTTGTTTTACCATTGCAATCTTTATCAAATTGAAAGATCACATCAAGTACCTCTAGGTACATATAAATCAAAAGCTTAGCATATTAAGTTCTACTGAACTTAGTAGTTGTAGATTAAAGGGATTAGCACACCCTGACTACAACTCACTAGCAAGGTACAGTAGGAAAACACTTAGTGTAGGTAAGTGCATCACTTACACCTCACTAGCAGTCATGTCTGATACAGATAGAGCCTCAGGCTCTGCTCCTGTAGTAGTTGATCCTATAGGGACAACATCCAGATATGACAACCTTAGCCACAAAGACCTGAGTGCCTTGTGCACAGCCAGGGGGCTAAAAAAGGGCAGAGGCCCTACCATTCCTTCCCTAATAGCTCTCCTAGAAAAGGATGACCTAGATAAGGTGAGTCAGGCTCCCTTAGAATCAGGTGAAGGGATAAACTCCCCTGAGAATGAGAATCTTCCAGAAGAAGAGGAGGAGGAAGAGGAAGAGGAAGGCTCTGATGTAGAAGAGCCTGAAGATCAGGATCAGAGGGGAAACCAGGTACAGGTTGCCAGGCTTAACCAGGCCAACTTGGACCTACATGGGAATGGAGAGGGCCAGCACCACTCCAGATCTCATAACCAAATTCTCCCAGGTAATAGGAGGGAGAGATCTCTATCAAGGGACTCTCACCTTTCTAGTGCCTCAAGAGAATCTCAAAGAGGGATGACTTCCTCCCAGAGAAAAGAGCATAGGGCCAGGATGAGGGCTGTCCAACTCCAAATAGAAAGGGAAGAGGTAGCCTTGGCTCAAGCTAAACTTGCTTTAGCAAGAGAAAGAAAATTGTGTGGCTTAGATGCCACTGGTGGCAGCAAAGTTCCTAAAGACAGGGCCTATGACAATAGAAACCTGACAAAAATTGTGCCCCCCTACAAGGAAGGGGATGATATCCACAAATGGATGACTGCTCTTGAGAGGGCCTGCATGGTACAGCAGGTCCCTGAGGATCAGTGGGCAGCAATTTTATGGTACTCCTTTTCTGAGAAAGGGAGGGACAGGCTCCTCACTGTTAGACCTGAGGATGCCAAAAACTACTCTGTTCTGAAGAGTGCTCTTATTGAAGGGTTTGGCCTAACCACTGAGCAATACAGGTTGTTGTTCAGAGACACCCAAAAAGCACAGACTCAGGACTGGACTGATTTTGTAGATTGTGCCACTAAGGCTCTGGAGGGTTGGCTGCAGGGAAGTAAAGTTTCAGACTATACAGGATTGTACAATCTTATGATGAGAGAACAGATCCTTAATAACTGTCAGAACCAGCTGTTGCATCAATACCTTGTTGACTCTGATCTGACCTCTCCCCAAGAATTGGGAAAGAAGGCAGACAAATGGGTCAGAACAAGGATTAAGCAGAAAAACCAGAACCAAGGTGACCAGAAGAAAACAGACCAGAAGGGTGGGAATCAGAAAGATAAAGAAAAGGACCAGAAGTCTTCAGGCCCCCAAACTAGCAATAAGGAGGGGGGTTCCCAAAATGGAAACAAGAAAAAGAAGAATGATGGCCCAAAGAAACCTTGGTGTAATACCTGCAAATCAGTTTCACACTGGGGCAGTGAATGCACTAAGAAAAATCCAGTCCCCACCACTGCAGCTCCTAAAGCACATGCACCCCCTAGTACAGTTAGCAGTGGTGGTACACAGCCAAAGGGTTTAGTAGGGTTGACCCTGGGTACTGAGGTGGAATCTGGCCTAGTCAGAATCCCCACACAGGCAGTTCTCATATCTGATGTGGACTTATCTTTGCCCACTGCAGTAGGCCCCAGTAACCTGGGCAAATATAGGCAGACTCCCTTAATTAATGAGAAACTGGCTCAGGCCTACAGGGACACTTGTGCCAGTGTCACAATGGTGACACCTGGCTTTGTGGACCCTGGACAGATTGTACTAGGTGAAAGTTACCTAGTGACCAATGCAAGCAACTCCACTACTTCCCATAGTGTGGCTGTTGTGAACTTCTCCTGGGGAGGGGTAGATGGCCTAAAGAAAGTTGTTGTGAGTGCAGACCTCCCAGTAGACTGTCTGTTAGGCAATGATCTTGAAAGCTCAGTTTGGTCAGAAGTGGAGTACAGGACTCATGCAGAAATGCTAGGGATTTCAGCTCATGTCCTTGCAGTGACAAGGTCTCAGGCTAAGAAGTGCCTTCCTGAACCAGTGGTGGATCTTGAAACAATAGGCCAACCACAACCCAAGAGGAGGAGTGTAGGAGAGTAGGGTCTGCTATCCTATGGTCACCCCAATTTTTGCTTTTTGCTTCACTGGTTTTCGACTTACTGAGGCTGTGGGCCTGCTAATCAGACCCCCAGCCTGCTGTTCTCTCTCTAAATTTATGATACATGTGCTATAGGTACATACCACAATTGGAAATGGACTCCTTGTCAGCCCCTGTACCATGCACTATAGGTGCTCAGGGCATAGGTGCCACCAAGGCCTACCAGGGGCTGAAGCATAGCTTTTGCCACCCCTGGCTGGTTCTTAAATTGACACAACTGGCTGATCACTCAGCTGGGGCAAGTGGGTGTAATCACCCCTTGCTTAGATATAGTATACCTATATCTAAACCTATATCTGGACACATATATAACCTGTGAGCCACTCCTATGGAAGGCCTCATCAATCCTGGAGGCAGAGTGCGTGGTTTTATGTGAGATGGAGCTCTGGCATGAGCTGAGCCTGTCTGCAGCTGTCGGGAACAACTCCCTAAGCTGATCCGGGATAATGCCATACCATATACTCTTAAGCGCCTTATAATCCTCGCGGTTATATAGCAACTTTGGTTTGGCTTTATCAAAACATGTCGTGTAAGGTGTCATACGAATTGGAATACTACCCCCTCGCCAGTTCTGGCGACGGGGGTAGCATTCCACCCTTCTAGAGGGAGAAGACATGTTACTTTACTGAAACGCGGTTGACTTAAAATGAGCCTCAGATCCACAAAATGGATGCCCCTGCCACAGACACGGGTCTGGCCTCCTGCTGCTGACCGAAACCCGGCAGAGGAGGCCTGGACAAAGAGTTTCCTGTCACAGGGCGGTGTCAAACCACCCCAGACAGGAGATAGTGGATTGGAGTAGGGAGGTTTCAAAGAAACCAGACACTGCCTGGGGAGCACAAGGCTGCCCCTTGCAGGATCCGGCCAAACCGGTTCTGGGGCCTCCCAGCCCCTGGCCCAGCGCGGCCAGGATCAAAGGAGAGGGGTGTAACCACCCCCTTCCTGGGTCCCACCCATAGGAGGGGACCTAGCAGGATGTCCAACCCCCTAGATTCGAATAAGAGGGGGAGCAGTCCCAACGGACTTCAGATCATCCTGAAGAAACATAAGAAACGAAATCTGGACCCTTCGACTTTCTACACGACGTGAGAAGACTGAAGAATCTCCCTTGTGGTCAAGGAGTGACCACCCTGTGCAAACAGGCACCATCCAGCCCTCGACCCTTGCTTTGTTGCAGTTCCCGCCGGAACTCGAGCGACAGAGATCGACGAGATCAAGCTTGCCTGCCTTCTACCTGCCCGATCCACAGTCCCTGCAGAGCTGAGACCCGTGGAGGCGACCGGAAGCGTGGGGCACGCCATCTTGAAAAGGCCACGAGACGCTGACCGTGCAGCCCACGAGTGATCCTCGAAGCTGTGCACCGGGGTTTGAGAAGCCCCAGCCCCGAGCTCCACTTGCACCAAAGCTCACCCCTCCACACTCGACGAGTGCTGCGTGGGGCCCTTCTGCTTGTGTGCGCTCGACGCGTTGGCCCGGTCACTTGCCAGCTGGCTTGTGGCCCCTGTGCCGACGAAACTTGAAATCCGACTTGCTTTTCTGGTTGCTCCAGATCTGCACCAGCTCCTGTGAAAAGGAGCACCCACTCTGACCCTCCTGGTTCGAGTGATAAGCAATCTCCCGGTTCCGCGTGGATTGCTTTTGCCAAGTGCTGTTTGCTGCAATCTTGAAGCCGACGGTGCTGACGGCGAGAGCCTACGTGGGACAGATCGTGACCTGCTCCTGGACGTCGCAGATGCCCCAGAGCCCACGTGACAGCGGAGAGAAGCCTATCGACAACCGCCTGATTGCGCCCGACATTGCCTGGTTCCGTCCTGGTTCCACCCTGGTCACTGCTGAGTGACCCAGACTCTGTCCCCTCTGCTTTCAGGTACTTTTCTACTTCGATCCACCCTTGGATCGCACCGGACACTTCTGCTTCACAGCGCCTGCAGCTGCAACAGCTCCAAGCACCAAGAACCTGCGTGACAGAACCCGACGCCACTTCGACCCTGTGCACCCACGGCCTCTGGGTGAGGTAACTTTGCAACGCCGGTGTCCTTACACTGGCACACACCTCTAGGGTCTGTGTCTAAAGTTTTGTGTTCCTAGGTTCAGCGGAAGTATCATTTAATTCACTTTAACTAACTTTTACGCACCATTGACATTACATTGGTGCGCGCCGCACTTTCCGTGCTGCACCCGTATCCTGTGGGCTACTCCCGACTTCTTCATTGCTTGTCCTGACTGCTCCCAGCGAATCTCTAGGCCCTAGGCCTAACCATTGCTCGATAAGTGTTACTTATACCATTTTTTTAGTATATGGTCTGAGTGGCCCCCCGCCCTCAGCCATAATTGTGCCAACTTTATATGTTTAACAGTGCTTTTGATTTAACGCTTGTGCCCCTTTCCTCATAAAGAGTACTGGGGAGTAATTTAGAAATAAATACATATATTTTTACAATATATACTTGTGTGGTGTCCTTTCATTTGATTACAGGATTGTATGTGGTAAAACAGCTCGCTTAACACGACCTCTTAAGTTAAGCCTTTAAGGCTGCTTAGTCCATGCTACCACTAGGATAGCTTGTCTACAAGGTTGACTTACAACCTGACATCTTTGGGGTTTGTTTGGACTGATACCCAGTGGTTCCAGAATTGGAAACACTACATATCAGGCCAACTTCTCACATTGGTGTGCAGCGGTGCGGATTTGAGCTTGCTGTTTGTTTTACCATTGCAATCTTTATCAAATTGAAAGATCACATCAAGTACCTCTAGGTACATATAAATCAAAAGCTTAGCATATTAAGTTCTACTGAACTTAGTAGTTGTAGATTAAAGGGATTAGCACACCCTGACTACAACTCACTAGCAAGGTACAGTAGGAAACCACTTAGTGTAGGTAAGTGCACCACTTACACCTCACTAGCAGTCATGTCTGATGCAGATAGAGCCTCAGGCTCTGCTCCTGTAGAAGTTGATCCTATAGGGACAACATCCAGATATGACAACCTTAGCCACAAAGACCTGAGTGCCTTGTGCACAGCCAGGGGGCTAAAAAAGGGCAGAGGCCCTACCATTCCTTCCCTAATAGCTCTCCTAGAAAAGGATGATCTAGATAAGGTGAGTCAGGCTCCCTTAGGTGCAGGTGAAGGGATAAACTCCCCTGAGAATGAGGATCTTCCAGATGATGATGTAGTGGAGGAGGAAGAGGAAGAGGAAGGCTCTGATTTAGAAGAGCCTGAAGATCAGGATCAGAGGGGAAACCAGGTACAGGTTGCCAGCCTTAACCAGGCCAACTTGGACCTACATGGGAATGGGGGGGGCCAGCACCACCCCAGATCTCATAACCAAATTCTCCCAGGTAATAGGAGGGAGAGATCTCTATCAGGGGACTCTCACCTTTCTAGTGCCTCAAGAGAATCTCAAAGAGGAATGACTTCCTCCCAGAGAAAAGAGCATAGGGCCAGGATGAGGGCTGTCCAACTCCAAATAGAAAGGGAAGAGGTAGCCTTGGCTCAAGCTAAACTTGCTTTAGCAAGAGAGAAAAAATTGTGTGGCTTAGATGCCACTGGTGGCAGCAAAGTTCCTAAAGAAAAAGACAGGGCCTATGACAATAGAAACCTGACAAAAATTGTGCCCCCCTACAAGGAAGGGGATGATATCCACAAATGGATGACTGCTCTTGAGAGGGCCTGCATGGTACAGCAGGTCCCTGAGGATCAGTGGGCAGCAATTTTATGGTACTCCTTTTCTGAGAAAGGGAGGGACAGGCTCCTCACTGTTAGACCTGAGGATGCCAAAAACTACTCTGTTCTGAAGAGTGCTCTTATTGAAGGGTTTGGCCTAACCACTGAGCAATACAGGTTGTTGTTCAGAGACACCCAAAAAGCACAGACTCAGGACTGGACTGATTTTGTAGATTGTGCCACTAAGGCTCTGGAGGGTTGGCTGCAGGGAAGTAAAGTTTCAGACTATACAGGATTGTACAATCTTATGATGAGAGAACAGATCCTTAATAACTGTCAGAACCAGCTGTTGCATCAATACCTTGTTGACTCTGATTTGACCTCTCCCCAAGAATTGGGAAAGAAGGCAGACAAATGGGTCAGAACAAGGATTAAGCAGAAAAACCAGAACCAAGGTGACCAGAAGAAAACAGACCAGAAGGGTGGGAATCAGAAAGATAAAGAAAAGGACCAGAAGTCTTCAGGCCCCCAAACTAGCAATAAGGAGGGGGGTTCCCAAAATGGAAACAAGAAAAAGAAGAATGATGGCCCAAAGAAACCTTGGTGTAATACCTGCAAATCAGTTTCACACTGGGGCAGTGAATGCACTAAGAAAAATCCAGTCCCCACCACTGCAGCTCCTAAAGCAACTGCACCCCCTAGTACAGTCAGCAGTGGTGGTACACAGCCAAAGGGTTTAGTAGGGTTGACCCTGGGTACTGAGGTGGAATCTGGCCTAGTCAGAATCCCCACACAGGCAGTTCTCCTATATGATGTGGACTTATCTTTGCCCACTGCAGTAAGCCCCAGTAACCTGGGCAAATATAGGCAGACTCCCTTAATTAATGAGAAACTGGCTCAGGCCTACAGGGACACTTGTGCCAGTGTCACAATGGTGACACCTGGCTTTGTGGACCCTGGACAGATTGTACTAGGTGAAAGTTACCTAGTGACCAATGCAAGCAACTCCACTACTTCCCATAGTGTGGCTGTTGTGAACTTCTCCTGGGGAGGGGTAGATGGCCTAAAGAAAGTTGTTGTGAGTGCAGACCTCCCAGTAGACTGTCTGTTAGGCAATGATCTTGAAAGCTCAGTTTGGTCAGAAGTGGAGTACAGGACTCATGCAGAAATGCTAGGGATTTCAGCTCATGTCCTTGCAGTGACAAGGTCTCAGGCTAAGAAGTGCCTTCCTGAACCAGTGGTGGATCTTGAAACAATAGACCAACCACAACCCAAGAGGAGGAGCAAGAGGGTTAAGGCTGTGCCTTCCCACTTGCCCCAGGTTGAGGATCAAGTTTCACAGGAAACTGATTCTGCAGTCCAAGAGGAGACTGTCTCAGATGAGCTTGAACCTGAACAGGTTGAGTTTCTGGGGACAGGGGGACCCTCAAGGGCAGACCTGGGGCAGGCCCAATTAGATTGCCCTTCACTTGAACCCCTCAGACAGCAAGCTGCTGCTGAGGCTGCAGGGAATGCTCAAGGTACCCATAAGGTGTATTGGGATGAAGGGCTCCTTTATTCAGAGGCTAGAGACCCCAAGCCTGGCACCACCAGGAGGTTGGTTATACCTTTGAAGTTTAGGGGCTTCCTTCTTACCTTGGCCCATGATATTCCCCTTGCAGGACACTTAGGCCAGAATAAGACTTGGGACAGGCTTGTTCCACACTTTCACTGGCCTCACATGTCAGAAAATGTCAAGGAGTTTTGTCGCTCCTGTGTCACTTGCCAAGCCAGTGGTAAGTCAGGTGGCACAACAAAGGCCCCCCTGATACCACTACCTGTGGTGGGGGTACCCTTTGAAAGAGTTGGAATAGACATTGTGGGTCCCATGGATCCTCAAACAGCATCTGGGCACAGATTTATACTGGTGGTAGTGGATCATGCCACCAGGTACCCAGAGGCAATTCCCCTGAGGATCACCACAGCTCCTGTGGTGGCAAAAGCCCTCATTGCAGTTTTCTCAAGAGTGGGCTTTCCAAAGGAGGTTCTTTCAGACAGAGGTACTAACTTTATGTCTGGATACTTAAAAGCAATGTGGAAAGAGTGTGGAGTAAACTATAAGTTTACCACACCCTACCATCCACAGTGCAATGGGCTTGTGGAAAGGTTCAACAAGACCCTAAAGGGAATGATAAAAGGTTTACCAGAGAAGCTTAGGCGGAAATGGGACATCCTTTTACCCTGCTTGCTCTTTGCTTACAGAGAGGTCCCACAGAAGGGGGTTGGCTACAGCCCTTTTGAACTTTTGTTTGGCCACCCTGTAAGAGGTCCATTGAGTTTGGTGAAGGAAGGATGGGAGTTACCTCTCAAAAAGCCTAAACTAGACATTGTGGACTATGTACTTGGTCTCCGCTCCAGGATGGCTGAATACATGGAGAGAGCATCCAAAAACCTTGAGGCAAGTCAGGAATTACAGAAAGCCTGGCATGACCAAAAGGCTGTTATGGTTGAGTTCCAGCCAGGACAGAAGGTGTGGGTGTTGGACCCAGTGGGGCCAGCAGCTCTCCAGGACAAATGGACTGGACCCTACCCTATCATTGAAAAGAAGGGAGAAGTCACCTACTTGGTTGACTTTGGTACCCCTAGGAGCCCCCACAGGGTGCTCCATGTGAACAGATTGAAAGCATTTGTTGACAGGGAGGACATGAGTCTCCTCATGGCCACAGATGGGGAACAGGAGGAAGAGAGTGACCCTCTCCCAGACCTGCTTTCCCAGAACCCTGATGATGGTTCAGTTGATGGAGTAGCCTTGGCAGGCAGCCTCACTGAGCAGCAACAGGTGGACTGCAGACAGGTGTTGCAGGCCCACAGACAATTGTTTTCACTCACACCCAGTCAGACTAACTGGTGCACCCATGAGGTGGACACTGGTGACAATCTGCCTGTGAAGAATAAGATCTACAGGCAACCTGACCATGTCAGGGATTGTATAAAGGCTGAGGTGCAAAAGATGTTGGAGCTTGGAGTGATTGAGCCATCAGAGAGCCCATGGGCTAGCCCAGTGGTCCTTGTGCCAAAACCTCATACCAAAGATGGGAAGAGAGAAATGAGGTTTTGTGTGGACTACAGAGGTCTCAATGCTGTCACTAGGACAGATGCTCATCCCATTCCAAGAGCAGATGAGCTCATTGATAAATTGGCTTCTGCCAAGTTTCTGAGCACATTTGATTTGACAGCTGGCTACTGGCAAATCAGACTAGCTGAGGAGTCAAAAGCCAAAACAGCATTTTCGACCCCTAGTGGACATTATCAATTTGTGGTAATGCCCTTTGGCTTGAAGAATGCACCTGCCACTTTCCAAAGGTTGGTGAACCAAGTCCTTGCTGGGTTGGATGACTTTTGTGCAGCATATCTAGATGATATTGCTGTCTTTAGCTCCACCTGGGAGGATCACCTGATCCACCTGAAGAAGGTTCTGGAGGCCCTGCAAAAGGCAGGCCTGACTATCAAGGCTACTAAGTGCCAGATAGGGCAGAGCAAGGTTGTGTACTTGGGCCACCTAGTAGGTGGGGGTCAAGTTCAACCACTGGAGAGCAAGATCCAGACCATACAGGACTGGGCTCCTCCAACTACCCAGACACAAGTCAGAGCCTTCTTGGGCCTGACTGGGTATTACAGAAAATTTGTAAAGAACTATGGGTCCATTGTGACACCATTGAATGACTTGACATCCAAGAAGATGCCCAAAAAGGTTCAGTGGACAGTTAGCTGTCAAAAGGCATTTGATGACCTGAAGAAGGCCATGTGCTCTGCACCTATCCTGAAGAGTCCTGACTACTCCAAACAGTTCATTGTACAGACAGATGCTTCTGAGTTGGGGGTGGGAGCTGTGCTTTCACAACTTAATCAAGATGGTCAAGACCAGCCCATTGCTTTTATTAGCAGAAGGCTGACCCCCAGGGAGAAACGTTGGTCAGCTATTGAGAGGGAGGCCTTTGCTGTGGTTTGGGCCCTGAAGAAGTTGAGGCCATACTTGTTTGGCACTCACTTCCTAATTCAGACAGACCATAAGCCCCTCTTGTGGCTAAATCAGATGAAGGGTGAAAATCCCAAACTGCTCAGGTGGTCCATTTCCCTACAGGGGATGGACTTTACAGTGGAGCACCGCCCAGGGACTGACCATGGTAATGCAGATGGTCTCTCCAGGTACTTCCACTTAGAACATGAAGACTTATCTGGTCAAGGTTAAGTTTAATGTCCCTGCGTTTGGGGGGGGTTATGTAGGAGAGTAGGGTCTGCTATCCTATGGTCACCCCAATTTTTGCTTTTTGCTTCACTGGTTTTCGACTTACTGAGGCTGTGGGCCTGCTAATCAGACCCCCAGCCTGCTGTTCTCTCTCTAAATTTATGATACATGTGCTATAGGTACATACCACAATTGGAAATGGACTCCTTGTCAGCCCCTGTACCATGCACTATAGGTGCTCAGGGCATAGGTGCCACCAAGGCCTACCAGGGGCTGAAGCATAGCTTTTGCCACCCCTGGCTGGTTCTTAAATTGACACAACTGGCTGATCACTCAGCTGGGGCAAGTGGGTGTAATCACCCCTTGCTTAGATATAGTATACCTATATCTAAACCTATATCTGGACACATATATATCCTGTGAGCCACTCCTATGGAAGGCCTCATCAATCCTGGAGGCAGAGTGCGTGGTTTTATGTGAGATGGAGCTCTGGCATGAGCTGAGCCTGTCTGCAGCTGTCGGGAACAACTCCCTAAGCTGATCCGGGATAATGCCATACCATATACTCTTAAGCGCCTTATAATCCTCGCGGTTATATAGCAACTTTGGTTTGGCTTTATCAAAACATGTCGTGTAAGGTGTCATACGAATTGGAATACTACCCCCTCGCCAGTTCTGGCGACGGGGGTAGCATTCCACCCTTCTAGAGGGAGAAGACATGTTACTTTACTGAAACGCGGTTGACTTAAAATGAGCCTCAGATCCACAAAATGGATGCCCCTGCCACAGACACGGGTCTGGCCTCCTGCTGCTGACCGAAACCCGGCAGAGGAGGCCTGGACAAAGAGTTTCCTGTCACAGGGCGGTGTCAAACCACCCCAGACAGGAGATAGTGGATTGGAGTAGGGAGGTTTCAAAGAAACCAGACACTGCCTGGGGAGCACAAGGCTGCCCCTTGCAGGATCCGGCCAAACCGGTTCTGGGGCCTCCCAGCCCCTGGCCCAGCGCGGCCAGGATCAAAGGAGAGGGGTGTAACCACCCCCTTCCTGGGTCCCACCCATAGGAGGGGACCTAGCAGGATGTCCAACCCCCTAGATTCGAATAAGAGGGGGAGCAGTCCCAACGGACTTCAGATCATCCTGAAGAAACATAAGAAACGAAATCTGGACCCTTCGACTTTCTACACGACGTGAGAAGACTGAAGAATCTCCCTTGTGGTCAAGGAGTGACCACCCTGTGCAAACAGGCACCATCCAGCCCTCGACCCTTGCTTTGTTGCAGTTCCTGCCGGAACTCGAGCGACAGAGATCGACGAGATCAAGCTTGCCTGCCTTCTACCTGCCCGATCCACAGTCCCTGCAGAGCTGAGACCCGTGGAGGCGACCGGAAGCGTGGGGCACGCCATCTTGAAAAGGCCACGAGACGCTGACCGTGCAGCCCACGAGTGATCCTCGAAGCTGTGCACCGGGGTTTGAGAAGCCCCAGCCCCGAGCTCCACTTGCACCAAAGCTCACCCCTCCACACTCGACGAGTGCTGCGTGGGGCCCTTCTGCTTGTGTGCGCTCGACGCGTTGGCCCGGTCACTTGCCAGCTGGCTTGTGGCCCCTGTGCCAACGAAACTTGAAATCCGACTTGCTTTTCTGGTTGCTCCAGATCTGCACCAGCTCCTGTGAAAAGGAGCACCCACTCTGACCCTCCTGGTTCGAGTGATAAGCAATCTCCCGGTTCCGCGTGGATTGCTTTTGCCAAGTGCTGTTTGCTGCAATCTTGAAGCCGACGGTGCTGACGGCGAGAGCCTACGTGGGACAGATCTTGACCTGCTCCTGGACGTCGCAGATGCCCCAGAGCCCACGTGACAGCGGAGAGAAGCCTATCGACAACCGCCTGATTGCGCCCGACATTGCCTGGTTCCGTCCTGGTTCCACCCTGGTCACTGCTGAGTGACCCAGACTCTGTCCCCTCTGCTTTCAGGTACTTTTCTACTTCGATCCACCCTTGGATCGCACCGGACACTTCTGCTTCACAGCGCCTGCAGCTGCAACAGCTCCAAGCACCAAGAACCTGCGTGACAGAACCCGACGCCACTTCGACCCTGTGCACCCACGGCCTGTGGGTGAGGTAACTTTGCAACGCCGGTGTCCTTACACTGGCACACACCTCTAGGGTCTGTGTCTAAAGTTTTGTGTTCCTAGGTTCAGCGGAAGTATCATTTAATTCACTTTAACTAACTTTTACGCACCATTGACATTACATTGGTGCGCGCCGCACTTTCCGTGCTGCACCCGTATCCTGTGGGCTACTCCTGACTTCTTCATTGCTTGTCCTGACTGCTCCCAGCGAATCTCTAGGCCCTAGGCCTAACCATTGCTCGATAAGTGTTACTTATACCATTTTTTTAGTATATGGTCTGAGTGGCCCCCCGCCCTCAGCCATAATTGTGCCAACTTTATATGTTTAACAGTGCTTTTGATTTAACGCTTGTGCCCCTTTCCTCATAAAGAGTACTGGGGAGTAATTTAGAAATAAATACATATATTTTTACAATATATACTTGTGTGGTGTCCTTTCATTTGATTACAGGATTGTATGTGGTAAAACAGCTCGCTTAACACGACCTCTTAAGATAAGCCTTTAAGGCTGCTTAGTCCATGCTACCACTAGGATAGCTTGTCTACAAGGTTGACTTACAACCTGACATCTTTGGGGTTTGTTTGGACTGATACCCAGTGGTTCCAGAATTGGAAACACACATATCAGGCCAACTTCTCACAAGGAGCAAGAGGGTTAAGGCTGTGCCTTCCCACTTGCCCCAGGTTGAGGATCAAGTTTCACAGGAAACTGATTCTGCAGTCCAAGAGGAGACTGTCTCAGATGAGCTTGAACCTGAACAGGTTGAGTTTCTGGGGACAGGGGGACCCTCAAGGGCAGACCTGGGGCAGGCTCAATTAGATTGCCCTTCACTTGAACCCCTCAGACAGCAAGCTGCTGCTGAGGCTGCAGGGAATGCTCAAGGTACCCATAAGGTGTATTGGGATGAAGGACTCCTTTATTCAGAGGCTAGAGACCCCAAGCCTGGCACAACCAGGAGGTTGGTCATACCTTTGAAGTTTAGGGGCTTCCTTCTTACCTTGGCCCATGATATTCCCCTTGCAGGACACTTAGGCCAGAATAAGACTTGGGACAGGCTTGTTCCACACTTTCACTGGCCTCACATGTCAGAAAATGTCAAGGAGTTTTGTCGCTCCTGTGTCACTTGCCAAGCCAGTGGTAAGTCAGGTGGCACAACAAAGGCCCCCCTGATACCACTACCTGTGGTGGGGGTACCCTTTGAAAGAGTTGGAATAGACATTGTGGGTCCCATGGATCCTCAAGCAGCATCTGGGCACAGATTTATACTGGTGGTAGTGGATCATGCCACCAGGTACCCAGAGGCAATTCCCCTGAGGACCACCACAGCTCCTGTGGTGGCAAAAGCCCTCATTGCAGTTTTCTCAAGAGTGGGCTTTCCAAAGGAGGTTCTTTCAGATAGAGGTACTAACTTTATGTCTGGATACTTAAAAGCAATGTGGAAAGAGTGTGGAGTAAACTATAAGTTTACCACACCCTACCATCCACAGTGCAATGGGCTTGTGGAAAGGTTCAACAAGACCCTAAAGGGAATGATAAAAGGTTTACCAGAGAAGCTTAGGCGGAAATGGGACATCCTTTTACCCTGCTTGCTCTTTGCTTACAGAGAGGTCCCACAGAAGGGGGTTGGCTACAGCCCTTTTGAACTTTTGTTTGGCCACCCTGTAAGGGGTCCATTGAGTTTGGTGAAGGAAGGATGGGAGTTACCTCTCAAAAAGCCTAAACTAGACATTGTGGACTATGTACTTGGTCTCCGCTCCAGGATGGCTGAATACATGGAGAGAGCATCCAAAAACCTTGAGGCAAGCCAAGAATTACAGAAAGCTTGGCATGACCAAAAGGCTGTTATGGTTGAGTTCCAGCCAGGACAGAAGGTGTGGGTGTTGGACCCAGTGGGGCCAGCAGCTCTCCAGGACAAATGGACTGGACCCTACCCTATCATTGAAAAGAAGGGAGAAGTCACCTACATGGTTGACTTTGGCACCCCTAGGAGCCCCCACAGGGTGCTCCATGTAAACAGATTGAAAGCATTTGTTGACAGGGAGGACATGAGTCTCCTCATGGCCACAGATGGGGAACAGGAGGAAGAGAGTGACCCTCTCCCAGACCTGCTTTCCCAGAACCCTGATGATGGTTCAGTTGATGGAGTAGCCTTGGCAGGCAGCCTCACTGAGCAGCAACAGGTGGACTGCAGACAGGTGTTGCAGGCCCACAGACATTTGTTTTCACTCACACCCAGTCAGACTAACTGGTGCACCCATGAGGTGGACACTGGTGACAATCTGCCTGTGAAGAATAAGATCTACAGGCAACCTGACCATGTCAGGGATTGTATAAAGGCTGAGGTGCAAAAGATGTTGGAGCTTGGAGTGATTGAGCCATCAGAGAGCCCATGGGCTAGCCCAGTGGTCCTTGTGCCAAAACCTCATACCAAAGATGGGAAGAGAGAAATGAGGTTTTGTGTGGACTACAGAGGTCTCAATGCTGTCACTAGGACAGATGCTCATCCCATTCCAAGAGCAGATGAGCTCATTGATAAATTGGCTTCTGCCAAGTTTCTGAGCACATTTGATTTGACAGCTGGCTACTGGCAAATCAGACTAGCTGAGGAGTCAAAAGCCAAAACAGCATTTTCGACCCCTAGTGGACATTATCAGTTTGTGGTAATGCCCTTTGGCTTGAAGAATGCACCTGCCACCTTCCAAAGGTTGGTGAATCAAGTCCTTGCTGGGTTGGATGACTTTTGTGCAGCATATCTAGATGATATTGCTGTCTTTAGCTCCACCTGGGAGGATCACCTGATCCACCTGAAGAAGGTTCTGGAGGCCCTGCAAAAGGCAGGCCTGACTATCAAGGCTACTAAGTGCCAGATAGGGCAGAGCAAGGTTGTGTACTTGGGCCACCTAGTAGGTGGGGGTCAAGTTCAACCACTGGAGAGCAAGATCCAGACCATACAGGACTGGGCTCCTCCAACTACCCAGACACAAGTCAGAGCCTTCTTGGGCCTGACTGGGTATTACAGAAAATGTGTAAAGAACTATGGGTCCATTGTGACACCATTGAATGACTTGACATCCAAGAAGATGCCCAAAAAGGTTCAGTGGACAGTTAGCTGTCAAAAGGCATTTGATGACCTGAAGAAGGCCATGTGCTCTGCACCTATCCTGAAGAGTCCTGACTACTCCAAACAGTTCATTGTACAGACAGATGCTTCTGAGTTGGGGGTGGGAGCTGTGCTTTCACAACTTAATCAAGATGGTCAAGACCAGCCCATTGCTTTTATGAGCAGAAGGCTGACCCCCAGGGAGAAACGTTGGTCAGCTATTGAGAGGGAGGCCTTTGCTGTGGTTTGGGCCCTGAAGAAGTTGAGGCCATACTTGTTTGGTACTCACTTCCTAATTCAGACAGACCATAAGCCCCTCTTGTGGCTAAATCAGATGAAGGGTGAAAATCCCAAACTGCTCAGGTGGTCCATTTCCCTACAGGGGATGGACTTTACAGTAGAGCACCGCCCAGGGACTGACCATGGTAATGCAGATGGTCTCTCCAGGTACTTCCACTTAGAACATGAAGACTTATCTGGTCAAGGTTAAGTTTAATGTCCCTGCGTTTGGGGGGGGGGGTTATGTAGGAGAGTAGGGTCTGCTATCCTATGGTCACCCCAATTTTTGCTTTTTGCTTCACTGGTTTTCGACTTACTGAGGCTGTGGGCCTGCTAATCAGACCCCCAGCCTGCTGTTCTCTCTCTAAATTTATAATACATGTGCTATAGGTACATACCACAATTGGAAATGGACTCCTTGTCAGCCCCTGTACCATGCACTATAGGTGCTCAGGGCATAGGTGCCACCAAGGCCTACCAGGGGCTGAAGCATAGCTTTTGCCACCCCTGGCTGGTTCTTAAATTGACACAACTGGCTGATCACTCAGCTGGGGCAAGTGGGTGTAATCACCCCTTGCTTAGATATAGTATACTGTGAGAAGTTGGCCTGATATGTAGTGTTTCCAATTCTGGAACCACTGGGTATCAGTCCAAACAAACCCCAAAGATGTCAGGTTGTAAGTCAACCTTGTAGACAAGCTATCCTAGTGGTAGCATGGACTAAGCAGCCTTAAAGGCTTAACTTAAGAGGTCGTGTTAAGCGAGCTTGTTTTACCACATACAATCCTGTAATCAAATGAAAGGACACCACACAAGTATATATTGTAAAAATATATGTATTTATTTCTAAATTACTCCCCAGTACTCTTTATGAGGAAAGGGGCACAAGCGTTAAATCAAAAGCACTGTTAAACATATAAAGTTGGCACAATTATGGCTGAGGGCGGGGGGCCACTCAGACCATATACTAAAAAAATGGTATAAGTAACACTTATCGAGCAATGGTTAGGCCTAGGGCCTAGAGATTCGCTGGGAGCAGTCAGGACAAGCAATGAAGAAGTCGGGAGTAGCCCACAGGAGACGGGTGCAGCACGGAAAGTGCGGCGCGCACCAATGTAAAGTCAATGGTGCGTAAAAGTTAGTTAAAGTGAATTAAATGATACTTCCGCTGAACCTAGGAACACAAAACTTTAGACACAGACCCTAGAGGTGTGTACCAGTGTAAGGACACCGGCGTTGCAAAGTTACCTCACCCACAGGCCGTGGGTGCACAGGGTCGAAGTGGCGTCGGGTTCTGTCACGCAGGTTCTTGGTGCTTGGAGCTGTTGCAGCTGCAGGCGCTGTGAAGCAGAAGTGTCCGGTGCGATCCGAGGGTGGATCGAAGTAGAAAAGTACCTGAAAGCAGAGGGGACAGAGTCTGGGTCACTCAGCAGTGACCAGGGTGGAACCAGGACGGAACCAGGCAATGTCGGGCGCAATCAGGCGGTTGTCGATAGGCTTCTCTCCGCTGTCACGTGGGCTCTGGGGCATCTGCGACGTCCAGGAGCAGGTCACGATCTGTCCCACGTAGGCTCTCGCCGTCAGCACCGTCGGCTTCAAGATTGCAGCAAACAGCACTTGGCAAAAGCAATCCACGCGGAACCGGGAGATTGCTTATCACTCGAACCAGGAGGGTCAGAGTGGGTGCTCCTTTTCACAGGAGCTGGTGCAGATCTGGAGCAACCAGAAAAGCAAGTCGTATTTCAAGTTTCGTCGGCACAGGGGCCACAAGCCAGCTGGCAAGTGACCGGGCCAACGCGTCGAGCGCACACAAGCAGAAGGGCCCCACGCAGCACTCGTCGAGTGTGGAGGGGTGAGCTTTGGTGCAAGTGGAGCTCGGGGCTGGGGCTTCTCAAACCCCGGTGCACAGCTTCGAGGGTCACTCGTGGGCTGCACGGTCAGCGTCTCGTGGCCTTTTCAAGATGGCGTGCCCCACGCTTCCGGTCGCCTCCACGGGTCTCAGCTCTGCAGGGACTGTGGATCGGGCAGGTAGAAGGCAGGCAAGCTTGATCTCGTCGATCTCTGTCGCTCGAGTTCCGGCGGGAACTGCAACAAAGCAAGGGTCGAGGGCTGGATGGTGCCTGTTTGCACAGGGTGGTCACTCCTTGACCACAAGGGAGATTCTTCAGTCTTCTCACGTCGTGTAGAAAGTCGAAGGGTCCAGATTTCGTTTCTTATGTTTCTTCAGGATGATCTGAAGTCCGTTGGGACTGCTCCCCCTCTTATTCGAATCTAGGGGGTTGGACGTCCTGCTAGGTCCCCTCCTATGGGTGGGACCCAGGAAGGGGGTGGTTACACCCCTCTCCTTTGATCCTGGCCGCGCTGGGACAGGGGCTGGGAGGCCCCAGAACCGGTTTGGCCGGATCCTGCAAGGGGCAGCCTTGTGCTCCCCAGGCAGTGTCTGGTTTCTTTGAAACCTCCCTACTCCAATCCACTATCTCCTGTCTGGGGTGGTTTGACACCGCCCTGTGACAGGAAACTCTTTGTCCAGGCCTCCTCTGCCGGGTTTCGGTCAGCAGCAGGAGGCCAGACCCGTGTCTGTGGCAGGGGCATCCATTTTGTGGATCTGAGGCTCATTTTAAATCAACCGCGTTTCAGTAAAGTAACATGTCTTCTCCCTCTAGAAGGGTGGAATGCTACCCCCGTCGCCAGAACTGGCGAGGGGGTAGTATTCCAATTCGTATGACACCTTACACGACATGTTTTGATAAAGCCAAACCAAAGTTGCTATATAACCGCGAGGATTATAAGGCGCTTAAGAGTATATGGTATGGCATTATCCCGGATCAGCTTAGGGAGTTGTTCCCGACAGCTGCAGACAGGCTCAGCTCATGCCAGAGCTCCATCTCACATAAAACCACGCACTCTGCCTCCAGGATTGATGAGGCCTTCCATAGGAGTGGCTCACAGGTTATATATGTGTCCAGATATAGGGTTAGATATAGGTATACTATATCTAAGCAAGGGGTGATTACACCCACTTGCCCCAGCTGAGTGATCAGCCAGTTGTGTCAATTTAAGAACCAGCCAGGGGTGGCAAAAGCTATGCTTCAGCCCCTGGTGGGCCTTGGTGGCACCTATGCCCTGAGCACCTATAGTGCATGGTACAGGGGCTGACAAGGAGTCCATTTCCAATTGTGGTATGTACCTATAGCACATGTATTATAAATTTAGAGAGAGAACAGCAGGCTGGGGGTCTGATTAGCAGGCCCACAGCCTCAGTAAGTCGAAAACCAGTGAAGCAAAAAGCAAAAATTGGGGTGACCATAGGATAGCAGACCCTACTCTCCTACATAACCCCCCCCCAAACGCAGGGACATTAAACTTAACCTTGACCAGATAAGTCTTCATGTTCTAAGTGGAAGTACCTGGAGAGACCATCTGCATTACCATGGTCAGTCCCTGGGCGGTGCTCCACTGTAAAGTCCATCCCCTGTAGGGAAATGGACCACCTGAGCAGTTTGGGATTTTCACCCTTCATCTGATTTAGCCACAAGAGGGGCTTATGGTCTGTCTGAATTAGGAAGTGAGTACCAAACAAGTATGGCCTCAACTTCTTCAGGGCCCAAACCACAGCAAAGGCCTCCCTCTCAATAGCTGACCAACGTTTCTCCCTGGGGGTCAGCCTTCTGCTAATAAAAGCAATGGGCTGGTCTTGACCATCTTGATTAAGTTGTGAAAGCACAGCTCCCACCCCCAACTCAGAAGCATCTGTCTGTACAATGAACTGTTTGGAGTAGTCAGGACTCTTCAGGATAGGTGCAGAGCACATGGCCTTCTTCAGGTCATCAAATGCCTTTTGACAGCTAACTGTCCACTGAACCTTTTTGGGCATCTTCTTGGATGTCAAGTCATTCAATGGTGTCACAATGGACCCATAGTTCTTTACAAATTTTCTGTAATACCCAGTCAGGCCCAAGAAGGCTCTGACTTGTGTCTGGGTAGTTGGAGGAGCCCAGTCCTGTATGGTCTGGATCTTGCTCTCCAGTGGTTGAACTTGACCCCCACCTACTAGGTGGCCCAAGTACACAACCTTGCTCTGCCCTATCTGGCACTTAGTAGCCTTGATAGTCAGGCCTGCCTTTTGCAGGGCCTCCAGAACCTTCTTCAGGTGGATCAGGTGATCCTCCCAGGTGGAGCTAAAGACAGCAATATCATCTAGATATGCTGCACAAAAGTCATCCAACCCAGCAAGGACTTGGTTCACCAACCTTTGGAAAGTGGCAGGTGCATTTTTCAAGCCAAAGGGCATTACCACAAACTGATAATGTCCACTAGGGGTCGAAAATGCTGTTTTGGCTTTTGACTCCTCAGCTAGTCTGATTTGCCAGTAGCCAGCTGTCAAATCAAATGTGCTCAGAAACTTGGCAGAAGCCAATTTATCAATGAGCTCATCTGCTCTTGGAATGGGATGAGCATCTGTCCTAGTGACAGCATTGAGACCTCTGTAGTCCACACAAAACCTCATTTCTCTCTTCCCATCTTTGGTATGAGGTTTTGGCACAAGGACCACTGGGCTAGCCCATGGGCTCTCTGATGGCTCAATCACTCCAAGCTCCAACATCTTTTGCACCTCAGCCTTTATACAATCCCTGACATGGTCAGGTTGCCTGTAGATCTTATTCTTCACAGGCAGATTGTCACCAGTATCCACCTCATGGGTGCACCAGTTAGTCTGACTGGGTGTGAGTGAAAACAATTGTCTGTGGGCCTGCAACACCTGTCTGCAGTCCACCTGTTGTTGCTCAGTGAGGCTGCCTGCCAAGGCTACTCCATCAACTGAACCATCATCAGGGTTCTGGGAAAGCAGGTCCGGGAGAGGGTCACTCTCTTCCTCCTGTTCCCCATCTGTGGCCATGAGGAGACTCATGTCCTCCCTGTCAACAAATGCTTTCAATCTGTTCACATGGAGCACCCTGTGGGGGCTCCTAGGGGTACCAAAGTCAACTAAGTAGGTGACTTCTCCCTTCTTTTCAATGATAGGGTAGGGTCCAGTCCATTTGTCCTGGAGAGCTGCTGGCCCCACTGGGTCCAACACCCACACCTTCTGTCCTGGCTGGAACTCAACCATAACAGCCTTTTGGTCATGCCAGGCTTTCTGTAATTCCTGACTTGCCTCAAGGTTTTTGGATGCTCTCTCCATGTATTCAGCCATCCTGGAGCGGAGACCAAGTACATAGTCCACAATGTCTAGTTTAGGCTTTTTGAGAGGTAACTCCCATCCTTCCTTCACCAAACTCAATGGACCTCTTACAGGGTGGCCAAACAAAAGTTCAAAAGGGCTGTAGCCAACCCCCTTCTGTGGGACCTCTCTGTAAGCAAAGAGCAAGCAGGGTAAAAGGATGTCCCATTTCCGCCTAAGCTTCTCTGGTAAACCTTTTATCATTCCCTTTAGGGTCTTGTTGAACCTTTCCACAAGCCCATTGCACTGTGGATGGTAGGGTGTGGTAAACTTATAGTTTACTCCACACTCTTTCCACATTGCTTTTAAGTATCCAGACATAAAGTTAGTACCTCTGTCTGAAAGAACCTCCTTTGGAAAGCCCACTCTTGAGAAAACTGCAATGAGGGCTTTTGCCACCACAGGAGCTGTGGTGGTCCTCAGGGGAATTGCCTCTGGGTACCTGGTGGCATGATCCACTACCACCAGTATAAATCTGTGCCCAGATGCTGTTTGAGGATCCATGGGACCCACAATGTCTATTCCAACTCTTTCAAAGGGTACCCCCACCACAGGTAGTGGTATCAGGGGGGCCTTTGTGGTGCCACCTGACTTACCACTGGCTTGGCAAGTGACACAGGAGCGACAAAACTCCTTGACATTTTCTGACATGTGAGGCCAGTGAAAGTGTGGAACAAGCCTGTCCCAAGTCTTATTCTGGCCTAAGTGTCCTGCAAGGGGAATATCATGGGCCAAGGTAAGAAGGAAGCCCCTAAACTTCAAAGGTATAACCAACCTCCTGGTGGTGCCAGGCTTGGGGTCTCTAGCCTCTGAATAAAGGAGCCCTTCATCCCAATACACCTTATGGGTACCTTGAGCATTCCCTGCAGCCTCAGCAGCAGCTTGCTGTCTGAGGGGTTCAAGTGAAGGGCAATCTAATTGGGCCTGCCCCAGGTCTGCCCTTGAGGGTCCCCCTGTCCCCAGAAACTCAACCTGTTCAGGTTCAAGCTCATCTGAGACAGTCTCCTCTTGGACTGCAGAATCAGTTTCCTGTGAAACTTGATCCTCAACCTGGGGCAAGTGGGAAGGCACAGCCTTAACCCTCTTGCTCCTCCTCTTGGGTTGTGGTTGGTCTATTGTTTCAAGATCCACCACTGGTTCAGGAAGGCACTTCTTAGCCTGAGACCTTGTCACTGCAAGGACATGAGCTGAAATCCCTAGCATTTCTGCATGAGTCCTGTACTCCACTTCTGACCAAACTGAGCTTTCAAGATCATTGCCTAACAGACAGTCTACTGGGAGGTCTGCACTCACAACAACTTTCTTTAGGCCATCTACCCCTCCCCAGGAGAAGTTCACAACAGCCACACTATGGGAAGTAGTGGAGTTGCTTGCATTGGTCACTAGGTAACTTTCACCTAGTACAATCTGTCCAGGGTCCACAAAGCCAGGTGTCACCATTGTGACACTGGCACAAGTGTCCCTGTAGGCCTGAGCCAGTTTCTCATTAATTAAGGGAGTCTGCCTATATTTGCCCAGATTACTGGGGCTTACTGCAGTGGGCAAAGATAAGTCCACATCATATAGGAGAACTGCCTGTGTGGGGATTCTGACTAGGCCAGATTCCACCTCAGTACCCAGGGTCAACCCTACTAAACCCTTTGGCTGTGTACCACCACTGCTGACTGTACTAGGGGGTGCAGTTGCTTTAGGAGCTGCAGTGGTGGGGACTGGATTTTTCTTAGTGCATTCACTGCCCCAGTGTGAAACTGATTTGCAGGTATTACACCAAGGTTTCTTTGGGCCATCATTCTTCTTTTTCTTGTTTCCATTTTGGGAACCCCCCTCCTTATTGCTAGTTTGGGGGCCTGAAGACTTCTGGTCCTTTTCTTTATCTTTCTGATTCCCACCCTTCTGGTCTGTTTTCTTCTGGTCACCTTGGTTCTGGTTTTTCTGCTTAATCCTTGTTCTGACCCATTTGTCTGCCTTCTTTCCCAATTCTTGGGGAGAGGTCAAATCAGAGTCAACAAGGTATTGATGCAACAGCTGGTTCTGACAGTTATTAAGGATCTGCTCTCTCATCATAAGATTGTACAATCCTGTATAGTCTGAAACTTTACTTCCCTGCAGCCAACCCTCCAGAGCCTTAGTGGCACAATCTACAAAATCAGTCCAGTCCTGAGTCTGTGCTTTTTGGGTGTCTCTGAACAACAACCTGTATTGCTCAGTGGTTAGGCCAAACCCTTCAATAAGAGCACTCTTCAGAACAGAGTAGTTTTTGGCATCCTCAGGTCTAACAGTGAGGAGCCTGTCCCTCCCTTTCTCAGAAAAGGAGTACCATAAAATTGCTGCCCACTGATCCTCAGGGACCTGCTGTACCATGCAGGCCCTCTCAAGAGCAGTCATCCATTTGTGGATATCATCCCCTTCCTTGTAGGGGGGCACAATTTTTGTCAGGTTTCTATTGTCATAGGCCCTGTCTTTTTCTTTAGGAACTTTGCTGCCACCAGTGGCATCTAAGCCACACAATTTTCTCTCTCTTGCTAAAGCAAGTTTAGCTTGAGCCAAGGCTACCTCTTCCCTTTCTATTTGGAGTTGGACAGCCCTCATCCTGGCCCTATGCTCTTTTCTCTGGGAGGAAGTCATTCCTCTTTGAGATTCTCTTGAGGCACTAGAAAGGTGAGAGTCCCTTGATAGAGATCTCTCCCTTCTATTGCCTGGGAGAATTAGGTTATGAGATCTGGGGTGGTGCTGGCCTCCTCCATTCCCATGTAGGTCCAAGTTGGCCTGGTTAAGGCTGGCAACCTGTACCTGGTTTCCCCTCTGATCCTGATCTTCAGGCTCTTCTAAATCAGAGCCTTCCTCTTCCTCTTCCTCCTCCACTACATCATCATCTGGAAGATCCTCATTCTCAGGGGAGTTTATCCCTTCACCTGATTCTAAGGGAGCCTGACTCACCTTATCTAGGTCATCCTTTTCTAGGAGAGCTATTAGGGAAGGAATGGTAGGGCCTCTGCCCTTTTTTAGCCCCCTGGCTGTGCACAAGGCACTCAGGTCTTTGTGGCTAAGGTTGTCATATCTGGATGTTGTCCCTATAGGATCAACTTCTACAGGAGCAGAACCTGAGGGTCTACCTGTATCAGACATGACTGCTAGTGAGGTGTAAGTGGTGCACTTACCTACACTAAGTGGTTTCCTACTGTACCTTGCTAGTGAGTTGTAGTCAGGGTGTGCTAATCCCTTTAATCTACAACTACTAAGTTCAGTAGAACTTAATATGCTAAGCTTTTGATTTATATGTACCTAGAGGTACTTGATGTGATCTTTCAATTTGATAAAGATTGCAATGGTAAAACAAACAGCAAGCTCAAATCCGCACCGCTGCACACCAATGTGAGAAGTTGGCCTGATATGTAGTGTTTCCAATTCTGGAACCACTGGGTATCAGTCCAAACAAACCCCAAAGATGTCAGGTTGTAAGTCAACCTTGTAGACAAGCTATCCTAGTGGTAGCATGGACTAAGCAGCCTTAAAGGCTTAACTTAAGAGGTCGTGTTAAGCGAGCTTGTTTTACCACATACAATCCTGTAATCAAATGAAAGGACACCACACAAGTATATATTGTAAAAATATATGTATTTATTTCTAAATTACTCCCCAGTACTCTTTATGAGGAAAGGGGCACAAGCGTTAAATCAAAAGCACTGTTAAACATATAAAGTTGGCACAATTATGGCTGAGGGCGGGGGGCCACTCAGACCATATACTAAAAAAATGGTATAAGTAACACTTATCGAGCAATGGTTAGGCCTAGGGCCTAGAGATTCGCTGGGAGCAGTCAGGACAAGCAATGAAGAAGTCGGGAGTAGCCCACAGGAGACGGGTGCAGCACGGAAAGTGCGGCGCGCACCAATGTAAAGTCAATGGTGCGTAAAAGTTAGTTAAAGTGAATTAAATGATACTTCCGCTGAACCTAGGAACACAAAACTTTAGACACAGACCCTAGAGGTGTGTACCAGTGTAAGGACACCGGCGTTGCAAAGTTACCTCACCCACAGGCCGTGGGTGCACAGGGTCGAAGTGGCGTCGGGTTCTGTCACGCAGGTTCTTGGTGCTTGGAGCTGTTGCAGCTGCAGGCGCTGTGAAGCAGAAGTGTCCGGTGCGATCCGAGGGTGGATCGAAGTAGAAAAGTACCTGAAAGCAGAGGGGACAGAGTCTGGGTCACTCAGCAGTGACCAGGGTGGAACCAGGACGGAACCAGGCAATGTCGGGCGCAATCAGGCGGTTGTCGATAGGCTTCTCTCCGCTGTCACGTGGGCTCTGGGGCATCTGCGACGTCCAGGAGCAGGTCACGATCTGTCCCACGTAGGCTCTCGCCGTCAGCACCGTCGGCTTCAAGATTGCAGCAAACAGCACTTGGCAAAAGCAATCCACGCGGAACCGGGAGATTGCTTATCACTCGAACCAGGAGGGTCAGAGTGGGTGCTCCTTTTCACAGGAGCTGGTGCAGATCTGGAGAAACCAGAAAAGCAAGTCGTATTTCAAGTTTCGTCGGCACAGGGGCCACAAGCCAGCTGGCAAGTGACCGGGCCAACGCGTCGAGCGCACACAAGCAGAAGGGCCCCACGCAGCACTCGTCGAGTGTGGAGGGGTGAGCTTTGGTGCAAGTGGAGCTCGGGGCTGGGGCTTCTCAAACCCCGGTGCACAGCTTCGAGGGTCACTCGTGGGCTGCACGGTCAGCGTCTCGTGGCCTTTTCAAGATGGCGTGCCCCACGCTTCCGGTCGCCTCCACGGGTCTCAGCTCTGCAGGGACTGTGGATCGGGCAGGTAGAAGGCAGGCAAGCTTGATCTCGTCGATCTCTGTCGCTCGAGTTCCGGCGGGAACTGCAACAAAGCAAGGGTCGAGGGCTGGATGGTGCCTGTTTGCACAGGGTGGTCACTCCTTGACCACAAGGGAGATTCTTCAGTCTTCTCACGTCGTGTAGAAAGTCGAAGGGTCCAGATTTCGTTTCTTATGTTTCTTCAGGATGATCTGAAGTCCGTTGGGACTGCTCCCCCTCTTATTCGAATCTAGGGGGTTGGACGTCCTGCTAGGTCCCCTCCTATGGGTGGGACCCAGGAAGGGGGTGGTTACACCCCTCTCCTTTGATCCTGGCCGCGCTGGGACAGGGGCTGGGAGGCCCCAGAACCGGTTTGGCCGGATCCTGCAAGGGGCAGCCTTGTGCTCCCCAGGCAGTGTCTGGTTTCTTTGAAACCTCCCTACTCCAATCCACTATCTCCTGTCTGGGGTGGTTTGACACCGCCCTGTGACAGGAAACTCTTTGTCCAGGCCTCCTCTGCCGGGTTTCGGTCAGCAGCAGGAGGCCAGACCCGTGTCTGTGGCAGGGGCATCCATTTTGTGGATCTGAGGCTCATTTTAAATCAACCGCGTTTCAGTAAAGTAACATGTCTTCTCCCTCTAGAAGGGTGGAATGCTACCCCCGTCGCCAGAACTGGCGAGGGGGTAGTATTCCAATTCGTATGACACCTTACACGACATGTTTTGATAAAGCCAAACCAAAGTTGCTATATAACCGCGAGGATTATAAGGCGCTTAAGAGTATATGGTATGGCATTATCCCGGATCAGCTTAGGGAGTTGTTCCCGACAGCTGCAGACAGGCTCAGCTCATGCCAGAGCTCCATCTCACATAAAACCACGCACTCTGCCTCCAGGATTGATGAGGCCTTCCATAGGAGTGGCTCACAGGTTATATATGTGTCCAGATATAGGGTTAGATATAGGTATACTATATCTAAGCAAGGGGTGATTACACCCACTTGCCCCAGCTGAGTGATCAGCCAGTTGTGTCAATTTAAGAACCAGCCAGGGGTGGCAAAAGCTATGCTTCAGCCCCTGGTGGGCCTTGGTGGCACCTATGCCCTGAGCACCTATAGTGCATGGTACAGGGGCTGACAAGGAGTCCATTTCCAATTGTGGTATGTACCTATAGCACATGTATTATAAATTTAGAGAGAGAACAGCAGGCTGGGGGTCTGATTAGCAGGCCCACAGCCTCAGTAAGTCGAAAACCAGTGAAGCAAAAAGCAAAAATTGGGGTGACCATAGGATAGCAGACCCTACTCTCCTACATATACCTATATCTAAACCTATATCTGGACACATATATAGCCTGTGAGCCACTCCTATGGAAGGCCTCATCAATCCTGGAGGCAGAGTGCGTGGTTTTATGTGAGATGGAGCTCTGGCATGAGCTGAGCCTGTCTGCAGCTGTCGGGAACAACTCCCTAAGCTGATCCGGGATAATGCCATACCATATACTCTTAAGCGCCTTATAATCCTCGCGGTTATATAGCAACTTTGGTTTGGCTTTATCAAAACATGTCGTGTAAGGTGTCATACGAATTGGAATACTACCCCCTCGCCAGTTCTGGCGACGGGGGTAGCATTCCACCCTTCTAGAGGGAGAAGACATGTTACTTTACTGAAACGCGGTTGATTTAAAATGAGCCTCAGATCCACAAAATGGATGCCCCTGCCACAGACACGGGTCTGGCCTCCTGCTGCTGACCGAAACCCGGCAGAGGAGGCCTGGACAAAGAGTTTCCTGTCACAGGGCGGTGTCAAACCACCCCAGACAGGAGATAGTGGATTGGAGTAGGGAGGTTTCAAAGAAACCAGACACTGCCTGGGGAGCACAAGGCTGCCCCTTGCAGGATCCGGCCAAACCGGTTCTGGGGCCTCCCAGCCCCTGTCCCAGCGCGGCCAGGATCAAAGGAGAGGGGTGTAACCACCCCCTTCCTGGGTCCCACCCATAGGAGGGGACCTAGCAGGATGTCCAACCCCCCAGATTCGAATAAGAGGGGGAACAGTCCCAACGGACCTCAGATCATCCTGAAGAAACATAAGAAACGAAATCTGGACCCTTCGACTTTCTACACGACGTGAGAAGACTGAAGAATCTCCCTTGTGGTCAAGGAGTGACCACCCTGTGCAAACAGGTACCATCCAGCCCTCGACCCTTGCTTTGTTGCAGTTCCCGCCGGAACTCGAGCGACAGAGATCGACGAGATCAAGCTTGCCTGCCTTCTACCTGCCCGATCCACAGTCCCTGCAGAGCTGAGACCCGTGGAGGCGACCGGAAGCGTGGGGCACGCCATCTTGGAAAGGCCACGAGACGCTGACCGTGCAGCCCACGAGTGACCCTCGAAGCTGTACACCGGGGTTTGAGAAGCCCCAGCCCCGAGCTCCACTTGCACCAAAGCTCACCCCTCCACACTCGACGAGTGCTGCGTGGGGCCCTTCTGCCTGTGTGTGCTCGACGCATTGGCCCGGTCACTTGCCAGCTGGCTTGTGGCCCCTGTGCCGACGAAAACTGAAATACAACTCGCTTTTCTGGTTGCTCCAGATCTGCACCAGCTCCTGTGAAAAGGAGCCCCCACTCTGACCCTCCTGGTTCGAGTGATAAGCAATCTCCCGGTTCTGCGTGGATTGCTTTTGCCAAGTGCTGTTTGCTGCAATCTTGAAGCCGACAGTGCTGACGGCGAGAGCCTATGTGGGACAGATCGTGACCTGCTCCTGGACGTCGCAGATGCCCCAGAGCCCACGTGACAGCGGAGAGAAGCCTATCGACAACCGCCTGATTGCGCCCGACATTGCCTGGTTCCGTCCTGGTTCCACCCTGGCCACTGCTGAGTGACCCAGACTCTGTCCCCTCTGCTTTCAGGTGCTTTTCTACTTCGATCCACCCTTGGATCGCACCGGACACTTCTGCTTCACAGCGCCTGCAGCTGCAACAGCTTCAAGCACCAAGAACCTGCGTGACAGAACCCGATGCCACTTCGACCCTGTGCACCCACGGCCTGTGGGTGAGGTAACTTTGCAACGCCGGTGTCCTTACACTGGTACACACCTCTAGGGTCTGTGTCTAAAGTTTTGTGTTCCTAGGTTCAGCGGAAGTATCATTTAATTCACTTTATCCAACTTTTACGCACCATTGACTTTGCATTGGTGCGCGCCGCACTTTCCGTGCTGCACCCGTCTCCTGTGGGCTACTCCCGACTTCATCATTGCTAGTCCTGACTGCTCCCAGCGAATCTCTAGGCCCTAGGCCTAGCCATTGTTCGATAAGTGTTCCTTATACCATTTTTTTAGTATATTGTCTGAGTGGCCACCCGCCCTCATCCATAATTGTGCAACTTTATATGTTTTACTGTGCTTTTGATTTACCGCTTGTGCCCCTTTCCTCATAAAGAGTACTGGGGAGTAATTTAGAAATAAATACATATATTTTTACAATATATACTTGTGTGGTGTCCTTTCATTTGATTACAGGATTGTATGTGGTAAAACAGCTCGCTTAACACGACCTCTTAAGTTAAGCCTTTAAGGCTGCTTAGTCCATGCTACCATTAGGATAGCTTGTCTACAAGGTTGACTTACAACCTGACATCTTTGGGGTTTGTTTGGACTGATACCAAGTGGTTCCAGAATTGGAAACACTACATATCAGGCCAACTTCTCACAATGACATATGACACATATGACATATATGACACATGACATATATGACACATATGTGTGTCATATGTCATGTGTGTCATATATGTCATATGTCATATGTGTCATACGTGTCATATGTGTCATATATGTCATGTGTCATATATGTCATATGTGTCATGTGTCATACATGTCATATGTCATATGTGTCATATGTCATATGTGTCATATGTCATGTGTGTCATATATGTCATATGTCATATGTCATATGTCATATGTCTCATATATCTCATATGTGTCATATGTGTCATATATGTCATATGTTTCATGTCATATGTGTCATATGTCATATGTGTCATATATGTCTTATGTCATATATGTCATATATGTCATGTGTCATGACACATATGACATATGGCATATGACATATATGACACACATGACATATGACACACATGGCATTTGACACATATGACATATATGACATATATGACACATATGACATATACAACACTGTAGGAAGGTGGCTACCTGACTATGGTTACCCCAGATTTTTTGCCCTGTGTTTAGCTGGTTTTCGACTTAGTTGGCCTGGTTCCCTGCTAATCAGGGCCCCAGGCTATCTGCTCTCTCTGTAAAATGGATTCCATGTACCCTAGGTGCATAACTAGATTGGCTTGGGTCACCTTATCAGCCCCTGTACAGTGCACTATAGGTGCCCAGGGCATAGGTGCATCCAAGGCCTACCAGGGGCTGCAGCATATCTTTTGCCACCCCTGGCTGGCTATCTAAATTGACACAACTGGCTGAACACTCAGCTGGGGCAAGTGGGTGTAATCACCCCTTGCTTAGATATAGTATACCTATATCTAAACCTATATCTGGACACATATATAACCTGTGAGCCACTCCTATGGAAGGCCTCATCAATCCTGGAGGCAGAGTGCGTGGTTTTATGTGAGATGGTGCTCTGGCATGAGCTGAGCCTGTCTGCAGCTGTCGGGAACAACTCCCTAAGCTGATCCGGGATAATGCCATACCATATACTCTTAAGCGCCTTATAATCCTCGCGGTTATATAGCAACTTTGGTTTGGCTTTATCAAAACATGTCGTGTAAGGTGTCATACGAATTGGAATACTACCCCCTCGCCAGTTCTGGCGACGGGGGTAGCATTCCACCCTTCTAGAGGGAGAAGACATGTTACTTTGCTGAAACGCGGTTGATTTAAAATGAGCCTCAGATCCACAAAATGGATGCCCCTGCCACAGACATGGGTCTGGCCTCCTGCTGCTGACCGAAACCCGGCAGAGGAGGCCTGGACAAAGAGTTTCCTGTCACAGGGCGGTGTCAAACCACCCCAGACAGGAGATAGTGGATTGGAGTAGGGAGGTTTCAAAGAAACCAGACACTGCCTGGGGAGCACAAGGCTGCCCCTTGCAGGATCCGGCCAAACCGGTTCTGGGGCCTCCCAGCCCCTGTCCCAGCGCGGCCAGGATCAAAGGAGAGGGGTGTAACCACCCCCTTCCTGGGTCCCACCCATAGGAGGGGACCTAGCAGGATGTCCAACCCCCTAGATTCGAATAAGAGGGGGAGCAGTCCCAACGGACTTCAGATCATCCTGAAATCAACTTTAAACTAAGAAGACGACTGGACTTCGACATTCTGATGACAGAAGACTGAAGAGCATCTCCCTTGTGGCCTAGGAGGGGCCACCCTGTGAACACAGGCATCACCCAGCACCTCGCTGTCTGCTTTGCCGCCGCCTCCCGCCGGAGTCCGAGTGCAGAGCCTGACAAGACCCAGCTTCCCAGACTTCCCTCAGCCCGATCCACAGTCCCTGCAAAGAAGGGACCCGTGGAGGCACCGAGAGACGTGGGAGCGGCCATCTTGAAAGACCCCCGAGACGCTGACTGCGCAGCACCCGAGGCACCCTCGACTCTGTGCTTTGGGGTTTGAGAAGCCCCACAACCGAGCAGCATTTGCACCAAAGACCAGCCCTCCAGCATCTCCACGATCTGCGTGGGGCCCTTTTGCTTTTTGCCACTCGACTCACCATCCCGGCCGCTTGTCACGTGGTCAGCGGCCATCTTGGCGACGAAACCTACGATTTACACTGTGGGTCTGGTTGCTCCAGACCTGCCCTCGCTCCTGTAGAAAGGAGTACCCGCTCTGACCTTGCTGGTCCGAGTAATAAGCCTTTTTCACTTTCCCCGTGGCTTGCATTAGCCAAGGCTTGTTTGCTTCAATCGAGTTGCCGACACCGCCATCAGCTAGAGCCTTCGAGGGACAGCTCGTGATCGACTCCTGGACGTCCTTGACCTCTTCGTGTCCACGTGGCTGCAGAGAGAAGCAACCCCTGATCACCTGTTTGCACCCGACTTTGCCTGGTTCCAATCTGGTTCCAAGGTGGTCACTGGTCAGTGACTTTGAACATTGTCCCCTCTGCTTTCAGGTCTTCACCACTTCGATCCACCCTTGGATCGCACCGGACACTTCTGCTTCACAGCACCTGCAGCTGCAACAGCTCCAAGCACCAAGAACCTGCGTGACAGAACCCGACGCCACTTCGACCCTGTGCACCCACGGCCTGTGGGTGAGGTAACTTTGCAACGCCGGTGTCCTTACACTGGTACACACCTCTAGGGTCTGTGTCTACAGTTTTGTGTTCCTAGGTTCAGCGGAAGTATCATTTAATTCACTTTAACTAACTTTTACGCACCATTGACATTACATTGGTGCGCGCCGCACTTTCCGTGCTGCACCCGTCTCCTGTGGGCTACTCCCGACTTCTTCATTGCTTGTCCTGACTGCTCCCAGCGAATCTCTAGGCCCTAGGCCTAACCATTGTTCGATAAGTGTTACTTATACCATTTTTTTAGTATATGGTCTGAGTGGCCCCCCGCCCTCAGCCATAATTGTGCCAACTTTATATGTTTAACAGTGCTTTTTGATTTAACGCTTGTGCCCCTTTCCTCATAAAGAGTACTGGGGAGTAATTTAGAAATAAATACATATATTTTTACAATATATACTTGTGTGGTGTCCTTTCATTTGATTACAGGATTGTATGTGGTAAAACAGCTCGCTTAACACGACCTCTTAAGTTAAGCCTTTAAGGCTGCTTAGTCCATGCTACCATTAGGATAGCTTGTCTACAAGGTTGACTTACAACCTGACATCTTTGGGGTTTGTTTGGACTGATACCCAGTGGTTCCAGAATTGGAAACACTACATATCAGGCCAACTTCTCACATTGGTGTGCAGCGGTGCGGATTTGAGCTTGCTGTTTGTTTTACCATTGCAATCTTTATCAAATTGAAAGATCACATCAAGTACCTATAGGTACATATAAATCAAAAGCTTAGCATATTAAGTTCTACTGAACTTAGTAGTTGTAGATTAAAGGGATTAGCACACCCTGACTACAACTCACTAGCAAGGTACAGTAGGAAACCACTTAGTGTAGGTAAGTGCACCACTTACACCTCACTAGCAGTCATGTCTGATACAGGTAGACCCTCAGGTTCTGCTCCTGTAGAAGTTGATCCTATAGGGACAACATCCAGATATGACAACCTTAGCCACAAAGACCTGAGTGCCTTGTGCACAGCCAGGGGGCTAAAAAAGGGCAGAGGCCCTACCATTCCTTCCCTAATAGCTCTCCTAGAAAAGGATGACCTAGATAAGGTGAGTCAGGCTCCCTTAGAATCAGGTGAAGGGATAAACTCCCCTGAGAATGAGGATCTTCCAGATGATGCAGTAGAGGAGGAAGAGGAAGAGGAAGGCTCTGATTTAGAAGAGCCTGAAGATCAGGATCAGAGGGGAAACCAGGTACAGGTTGCCAGCCTTAACCAGGCCAACTTGGACCTACATGGGAATGGGGGGGGCCAGCACCACCCCAGATCTCATAACCAAATTCTCCCAGGTAATAGGAGGGAGAGATCTCTATCAAGGGACTCTCACCTTTCTAGTGCCTCAAGAGAATCTCAAAGAGGAATGACTTCCTGTAGGAAGGTGGCTACCTGACTATGGTTACCCCAGATTTTTTTGCCCTGTGTTTAGCTGGTTTTCGACTTAGTTGGCCTGGTTCCCTGCTAATCAGGGCCCCAGGCTATCTGCTCTCTCTGTAAAATGGATTCCATGTACCCTAGGTGCATAACTAGATTGGCTTGGGTCACCTTATCAGCCCCGGTACAGTGCACTATAGGTGCCCAGGGCATAGGTGCATCCAAGGCCTACCAGGGGCTGCAGCATATCTTTTGCCACCCCTGGCTGGCTATCTAAATTGACACAACTGGCTGAACACTCAGCTGGGGCAAGTGGGTGTAATCACCCCTTGCTTAGATATAGTATACCTATATCTAAACCTATATCTGGACACATATATAACCTGTGAGCCACTCCTATGGAAGGCCTCATCAATCCTGGAGGCAGAGTGCGTGGTTTTATGTGAGATGGTGCTCTGGCATGAGCTGAGCCTGTCTGCAGCTGTCGGGAACAACTCCCTAAGCTGATCCGGGATAATGCCATACCATATACTCTTAAGCGCCTTATAATCCTCGCGGTTATATAGCAACTTTGGTTTGGCTTTATCAAAACATGTCGTGTAAGGTGTCATACGAATTGGAATACTACCCCCTCGCCAGTTCTGGCGACGGGGGTAGCATTCCACCCTTCTAGAGGGAGAAGACATGTTACTTTGCTGAAACGCGGTTGATTTAAAATGAGCCTCAGATCCACAAAATGGATGCCCCTGCCACAGACACGGGTCTGGCCTCCTGCTGCTGACCGAAACCCGGCAGAGGAGGCCTGGACAAAGAGTTTCCTGTCACAGGGCGGTGTCAAACCACCCCAGACAGGAGATAGTGGATTGGAGTAGGGAGGTTTCAAAGAAACCAGACACTGCCTGGGGAGCACAAGGCTGCCCCTTGCAGGATCCGGCCAAACCGGTTCTGGGGCCTCCCAGCCCCTGTCCCAGCGCGGCCAGGATCAAAGGAGAGGGGTGTAACCACCCCCTTCCTGGGTCCCACCCATAGGAGGGGACCTAGCAGGATGTCCAACCCCCTAGATTCGAATAAGAGGGGGAGCAGTCCCAACGGACTTCAGATCATCCTGAAGAAACATAAGAAACGAAATCTGGACCCTTCGACTTTCTACACGACGTGAGAAGACTGAAGAATCTCCCTTGTGGTCAAGGAGTGACCACCCTGTGCAAACAGGCACCATCCAGCCCTCGACCCTTGCTTTGTTGCAGTTCCCGCCGGAACTCGAGCGACAGAGATCGACGAGATCAAGCTTGCCTGCCTTCTACCTGCCCGATCCACAGTCCCTGCAGAGCTGAGACCCGTGGAGGCGACCGGAAGCGTGGGGCACGCCATCTTGAAAAGGCCACGAGACGCTGACCGTGCAGCCCACGAGTGACCCTCGAAGCTGTACACCGGGGTTTGAGAAGCCCCAGCCCCGAGCTCCACTTGCACCAAAGCTCACCCCTCCACACTCGACGAGTGCTGCGTGGGGCCCTTCTGCCTGTGTGTGCTCGACGCGTTGGCCCGGTCACTTGCCAGCTGGCTTGTGGCCCCTGTGCCGACGAAACTTGAAAACCGACTTGCTTTTCTGGTTGCTCCAGATCTGCACCAGCTCCTGTGAAAAGGAGCACCCACTCTGACCCTCCTGGTTCGAGTGATAAGCAATCTCCCGGTTCCGCGTGGATTGCTTTTGCCAAGTGCTGTTTGCTACAATCTTCAAGCCGACGGTGCTGACGGCGAGAGCCTACGTGGGACAGATCGTGACCTGCTCCTGGACGTCGCAGATGCCCCAGAGCCCACGTGACAGCGGAGAGAAGCCTATCGACAACCGCCTGATTGCGCCCGACATTGCCTGGTTCCGTCCTGGTTCCACCCTGGTCACTGCTGAGTGACCCAGACTCTGTCCCCTCTGCTTTCAGGTACTTTTCTACTTCGATCCACCCTTGGATCGCACCGGACACTTCTGCTTCACAGCGCCTGCAGCTGCAACAGCTCCAAGCACCAAGAACCTGCGTGACAGAACCCGACGCCACTTCGACCCTGTGCACCCACGGCCTGTGGGTGAGGTAACTTTGCAACGCCGGTGTCCTTACACTGGTACACACCTCTAGGGTCTGTGTCTAAAGTTTTGTGTTCCTAGGTTCAGCGGAAGTATCATTTAATTCACTTTAACTAACTTTTACGCACCATTGACTTTACATTGGTGCGCGCTGCACTTTCCGTGCTGCACCCGTCTCCTGTGGGCTACTCCCGACTTCTTCATTGCTTGTCCTGACTGCTCCCAGCGAATCTCTAGGCCCTAGGCCTAACCATTGTTCGATAAGTGTTACTTATACCATTTTTTTAGTATATGGTCTGAGTGGCCCCCCGCCCTCAGCCATAATTGTGCCAACTTTATATGTTTAACAGTGCTTTTGATTTAACGCTTGTGCCCCTTTCCTCATAAAGAGTACTGGGGAGTAATTTAGAAATAAATACATATATTTTTACAATATATACTTGTGTGGTGTCCTTTCATTTGATTACAGGATTGTATGTGGTAAAACAAGCTCGCTTAACACGACCTCTTAAGTTAAGCCTTTAAGGCTGCTTAGTCCATGCTACCACTAGGATAGCTTGTCTAACAAGGTTGACTTACAACCTGACATCTTTGGGGTTTGTTTGGACTGATACCCAGTGGTTCCAGAATTGGAAACACTACATATCAGGCCAACTTCTCACATTGGTGTGCAGCGGTGCGGATTTGAGCTTGCTGTTTGTTTTACCATTGCAATCTTTATCAAATTGAAAGATCACATCAAGTACCTCTAGGTACATATAAATCAAAAGCTTAGCATATTAAGTTCTACTGAACTTAGTAGTTGTAGATAAAAGGGAGTAGCACACCCTGACTACAACTCACTAGCAAGGTACAGTAGGAAACCACTTAGTGTAGGTAAGTGCACCACTTACACCTCACTAGCAGTCATGTCTGATACAGGTAGACCCTCAGGTTCTGCTCCTGTAGAAGTTGATCCTATAGGGACAACATCCAGATATGACAACCTTAGCCACAAAGACCTGAGTGCCTTGTGCACAGCCAGGGGGCTAAAAAAGGGCAGAGGCCCTACCATTCCTTCCCTAATAGCTCTCCTAGAAAAGGATGACCTAGATAAGGTGAGTCAGGCTCCCTTAGAATCAGGTGAAGGGATAAACTCCCCTGAGAATGAGGATCTTCCAGATGATGATGCAGTAGAGGAGGAAGAGGAAGAGGAAGGCTCTGATTTAGAAGAGCCTGAAGATCAGGATCAGCAGGGAAACCAGGTACAGGTTGCCAGCCTTAACCAGGCCAACTTGGACCTACATGGGAATGGGGGGGGCCAGCACCACCCCAGATCTCATAACCTAATTCTCCCAGGTAATAGGAGGGAGAGGTCTCTATCAGGGGACTCTCACCTTTCTAGTGCCTCAAAAGAATCTCAAAGAGGGATGACTTCCTCCCAGAGAAAAGAGCATAGGGCCAGAATGAGGGCTGTCCAACTCCAGATAGAGAGGGAAGAGGTAGCCCTGGCTCAAGCTAAGCTTACCTTGGAACAAGCTAAACTTACCTTGGCAAGGGAGAAAAAAATAAGTGGCTTAGATGCCACTGGTGGCAGCAAAATTCCTAAAGACAGGTCCTATGATAGTAGAAACCTGACAAAGATTGTGCCCCCCTATCAGGAAGGGGATGACATCCACAAATGGATGACTGCTCTGGAGAGAGCCTGCATGGTACAGCAGGTTCCTGAGGAACAGTGGGCAGCAATCTTATGGTACTCCTTTTCAGAGAAAGGGAGGGATAGGCTCCTCACTGTCAGACATGAGGATGCCAGCAATTACAAAGTCCTGAAGAGTGTTCTGATAGATGGGTTTGGCTTAACCACTGAACAGTACAGGTTGAAGTTCAGAGATACCCAGAAGACACAGACTCAGGACTGGACTGATTTTGTTGATTGTGCAACTAAGGCTCTGGAGGGTTGGCTGAATGGCAGCAAAGTACATGACTTCACAGGATTGTATAATTTGATTATGAGGGAGCAGATCCTTAGTAATTGTCAGAACCAGCTCTTACACCAGCACCTGGTGGACTCAGATTTGACCTCTCCCCAAGAATTGGGAAAGAGGGCAGATAAGTGGGTCAGAACCAGGATTAGGCCTAAGAATCAGGACAATAACCAGAAGAAGGAGTCTACCAAGCCTCAAGATAAGGGTGGGGATAAAGGTAAAGAAAACACTTCCCCAGGGCCCCAAAACTCCAAGAAGGGGGGTGGGTCCCAAGACACTTCTTCAACAGAGAAAAAGCCTTATTGCCATGCCTGTAAACAGGTTGGGCATTACAAAACAGACAGCTGTTGTCCCAAAAATGGCAATAAAGAAAACATACCTCCAAAGCCAGCTCCAACACCTCCTGTTACTGTCAGCAGTAATCCCCCAGGAAGTGGGAGCACACCCAGGAATCTGGGTGGGTTTACTTTTGGAGCCCAAGGGGACCCTGGCCTATCCAGGTCTCCATCCCCAAATGATCTTGTCTATGAGACTGGCATGGGGTTTGCCAACTTCTCTGTTTGCCCAAATACCTTGAGTAAATATAGACAGGAACCCATCATCAATGGTTTGAAAGTTGAAGCTTTTAGAGACACAGGGGCTAGCATCACCATGGTGGCTGACTGTATAGTCCCCTCTAAGCAACTTTTACCAGGTGCCACATACCAGGTAACAAACATTGATGGCATCCAAACAAATCATCCCATGGCAGTAGTAAGTCTCAGCTGGGGAGGTGTCATTGGCCCAAAGAGAGTGGCAGTGTCACCAAACTTGCCTGTAGACTGTCTACTGGGTAATGATTTGGAAATCTCAGCCTGGGCTGAGGTTGAACAGGAAATCCATTCTAGAATGGTCAATTCCAATGGAAAGGTTAGTGGGGCTGTACTGGCTATGGCCCCAATCCAAGATGTCCTCCCTGAAAAGGTTGGTAGGGCTGAGCAACTCTCTGCCCCATCTTTAACAGAAGCTCTTCCAAAGCAGAATAGCAAAGCTGTTATGATAACAGCAGAAACCCAAACTGAGTCTCCTCCTGAAAAGGTTGGTGGGGCTGTGATGGCCACAGCCCAAACTCAAACAGATATGTGTGTTGTGAAGCCTGAAATGATGGATCACTCCACCCAAACTGAGAGCATGGAGGAGGAAGAGAAATCTCCCCCTCACCAGACAGTAGGACAGGATCAGCCTCCTCAGGGAACTGATCTTACCCCTGATGAAGGAACTGCCCCAGAGGTTGTTAGGCCTGGCCTGGCAGAGCCTCTGATGGCAGTGGACCCTTCTCAGGTGGGATCCAGTCTGGAGCAGGTAACCTGCCCCTCTCTACCTTGCCTCAGTCAGCCCAGGGCTGCAGAGGACAAGAAGGACAGTGAGACCCAGAGGGCCCCCTGTCAAATAAAGCACCCCCATCAACAGATTAGGGGCACCAAAACTAGTAGGCCTAGTAAGGTGAAAACTTTAAAAACTCCTGAGGGAGCCCCCTTAAAAACAGTTAGGGACCTCCCACAGATGGATTCTGTTGGGCACAGCCAAACCTGGGACCCAAAGGGCCCAAACCTGAACTGTCCCTCCAGCAAGCCAAACAGAGGGACCCAGCCTCCAGCTTTAGGTAGCCAGAGGTTGACCCTGAGAGCTCAGTGCAACTCAGTTGAAGAAAGAAAGGCACACATGGTGGAAGATAATTGGAGGAAGTTGAGCCCAAAAATAGTGGGGCCTCACTTCAATACTCCATATCCAAACCAGCCTTTAACTTTGCATAAACACACCCAAGGTAGTGATTCCCTATGGTGGAGACCCTCTAATACCCCTAGGGTGAGGGACTGCTTAGTGGACCATGAGACAGGGGGTACCCATGCTAGTGCAGGTACTTCCTTATATGGCCACTCAGGCAATAAAGGCTTACCTGGCCAAGGATAGCCTTATCTCCTTTCGTTTGGGGGGGGGTTATGTAGGAAGGTGGCTACCTGACTATGGTTACCCCAGATTTTTTTGCCCTGTGTTTAGCTGGTTTTCGACTTAGTTGGCCTGGTTCCCTGCTAATCAGGGCCCCAGGCTATCTGCTCTCTCTGTAAAATGGATTCCATGTACCCTAGGTGCATAACTAGATTGGCTTGGGTCACCTTATCAGCCCCGGTACAGTGCACTATAGGTGCCCAGGGCATAGGTGCATCCAAGGCCTACCAGGGGCTGCAGCATATCTTTTGCCACCCCTGGCTGGCTATCTAAATTGACACAACTGGCTGAACACTCAGCTGGGGCAAGTGGGTGTAATCACCCCTTGCTTAGATATAGTATACCTATATCTAAACCTATATCTGGACACATATATAACCTGTGAGCCACTCCTATGGAAGGCCTCATCAATCCTGGAGGCAGAGTGCGTGGTTTTATGTGAGATGGTGCTCTGGCATGAGCTGAGCCTGTCTGCAGCTGTCGGGAACAACTCCCTAAGCTGATCCGGGATAATGCCATACCATATACTCTTAAGCGCCTTATAATCCTCGCGGTTATATAGCAACTTTGGTTTGGCTTTATCAAAACATGTCGTGTAAGGTGTCATACGAATTGGAATACTACCCCCTCGCCAGTTCTGGCGACGGGGGTAGCATTCCACCCTTCTAGAGGGAGAAGACATGTTACTTTGCTGAAACGCGGTTGATTTAAAATGAGCCTCAGATCCACAAAATGGATGCCCCTGCCACAGACACGGGTCTGGCCTCCTGCTGCTGACCGAAACCCGGCAGAGGAGGCCTGGACAAAGAGTTTCCTGTCACAGGGCGGTGTCAAACCACCCCAGACAGGAGATAGTGGATTGGAGTAGGGAGGTTTCAAAGAAACCAGACACTGCCTGGGGAGCACAAGGCTGCCCCTTGCAGGATCCGGCCAAACCGGTTCTGGGGCCTCCCAGCCCCTGTCCCAGCGCGGCCAGGATCAAAGGAGAGGGGTGTAACCACCCCCTTCCTGGGTCCCACCCATAGGAGGGGACCTAGCAGGATGTCCAACCCCCTAGATTCGAATAAGAGGGGGAGCAGTCCCAACGGACTTCAGATCATCCTGAAGAAACATAAGAAACGAAATCTGGACCCTTCGACTTTCTACACGACGTGAGAAGACTGAAGAATCTCCCTTGTGGTCAAGGAGTGACCACCCTGTGCAAACAGGCACCATCCAGCCCTCGACCCTTGCTTTGTTGCAGTTCCCGCCAGAACTCGAGCGACAGAGATCGACAAGATCAAGCTTGCCTGCCTTCTACCTGCCCGATCCACAGTCCCTGCAGAGCTGAGACCCGTGGAGGCGACCGGAAGCGTGGGGCACGCCATCTTGAAAAGGCCACGAGACGCTGACCGTGCAGCCCACGAGTGACCCTCGAAGCTGTACACCGGGGTTTGAGAAGCCCCAGCCCCGAGCTCCACTTGCACCAAAGCTCACCCCTCCACACTCGACGAGTGCTGCGTGGGGCCCTTCTGCCTGTGTGTGCTCGACGCGTTGGCCCGGTCACTTGCCAGCTGGCTTGTGGCCCCTGTGCCGACGAAACTTGAAAACCGACTTGCTTTTCTGGTTGCTCCAGATCTGCACCAGCTCCTGTGAAAAGGAGCACCCACTCTGACCCTCCTGGTTCGAGTGATAAGCAATCTCCCGGTTCCGCGTGGATTGCTTTTGCCAAGTGCTGTTTGCTACAATCTTCAAGCCGACGGTGCTGACGGCGAGAGCCTACGTGGGACAGATCGTGACCTGCTCCTGGACGTCGCAGATGCCCCAGAGCCCACGTGACAGCGGAGAGAAGCCTATCGACAACCGCCTGATTGCGCCCGACATTGCCTGGTTCCGTCCTGGTTCCACCCTGGTCACTGCTGAGTGACCCAGACTCTGTCCCCTCTGCTTTCAGGTACTTTTCTACTTCGATCCACCCTTGGATCGCACCGGACACTTCTGCTTCACAGCGCCTGCAGCTGCAACAGCTCCAAGCACCAAGAACCTGCGTGACAGAACCCGACGCCACTTCGACCCTGTGCACCCACGGCCTGTGGGTGAGGTAACTTTGCAACGCCGGTGTCCTTACACTGGTACACACCTCTAGGGTCTGTGTCTAAAGTTTTGTGTTCCTAGGTTCAGCGGAAGTATCATTTAATTCACTTTAACTAACTTTTACGCACCATTGACTTTACATTGGTGCGCGCTGCACTTTCCGTGCTGCACCCGTCTCCTGTGGGCTACTCCCGACTTCTTCATTGCTTGTCCTGACTGCTCCCAGCGAATCTCTAGGCCCTAGGCCTAACCATTGTTCGATAAGTGTTACTTATACCATTTTTTTAGTATATGGTCTGAGTGGCCCCCCGCCCTCAGCCATAATTGTGCCAACTTTATATGTTTAACAGTGCTTTTGATTTAACGCTTGTGCCCCTTTCCTCATAAAGAGTACTGGGGAGTAATTTAGAAATAAATACATATATTTTTACAATATATACTTGTGTGGTGTCCTTTCATTTGATTACAGGATTGTATGTGGTAAAACAAGCTCGCTTAACACGACCTCTTAAGTTAAGCCTTTAAGGCTGCTTAGTCCATGCTACCACTAGGATAGCTTGTCTAACAAGGTTGACTTACAACCTGACATCTTTGGGGTTTGTTTGGACTGATACCCAGTGGTTCCAGAATTGGAAACACTACATATCAGGCCAACTTCTCACACTTCCTCCCAGAGAAAAGAGCATAGGGCCAGGATGAGGGCTGTCCAACTCCAAATAGAAAGGGAAGAGGTAGCCTTGGCTCAAGCTAAACTTGCTTTAGCAAGAGAAAGAAAATTGTGTGGCTTAGATGCCACTGGTGGCAGCAAAGTTCCTAAAGAAAAACCCAGGTCCTATGATAGTAGAAACCTGACAAAGATTGTGCCCCCCTATCAGGAAGGGGATGACATCCACAAATGGATGACTGCTCTGGAGAGAGCCTGCATGGTACAGCAGGTTCCTGAGGAACAGTGGGCAGCAATCTTATGGTACTCCTTTTCAGAGAAAGGGAGGGATAGGCTCCTCACTGTCAGACATGAGGATGCCAGCAATTACAAAGTCCTGAAGAGTGTTCTGATAGATGGGTTTGGCTTAACCACTGAACAGTACAGGTTAAAGTTCAGAGATACCCAGAAGACACAGACTCAGGACTGGACTGATTTTGTTGATTGTGCAACTAAGGCTCTGGAGGGTTGGCTGAATGGCAGCAAAGTACATGACTTCACAGGATTGTATAATTTGATTATGAGGGAGCAGATCCTTAGTAATTGTCAGAACCAGCTCTTACACCAGCACCTGGTGGACTCAGATTTGACCTCTCCCCAAGAATTGGGAAAGAGGGCAGATAAGTGGGTCAGAACCAGGATTAGGCCTAAGAATCAGGACAATAACCAGAAGAAGGAGTCTACCAAGCCTCAAGATAAGGGTGGGGATAAAGGTAAAGAAAACACTTCCCCAGGGCCCCAAAACTCCAAGAAGGGGGGTGGGTCCCAAGACACTTCTTCAACAGAGAAAAAGCCTTATTGCCATGCCTGTAAACAGGTTGGGCATTACAAAACAGACAGCTGTTGTCCCAAAAATGGCAATAAAGAAAACATACCTCCAAAGCCAGCTCCAACACCTCCTGTTACTGTCAGCAGTAATCCCCCAGGAAGTGGGAGCACACCCAGGAATCTGGGTGGGTTTACTTTTGGAGCCCAAGGGGACCCTGGCCTATCCAGGTCTCCATCCCCAAATGATCTTGTCTATGAGACTGGCATGGGGTTTGCCAACTTCTCTGTTTGCCCAAATACCTTGAGCAAATATAGACAGGAACCCATCATCAATGGTTTGAAAGTTGAAGCTTTTAGAGACACAGGGGCTAGCATCACCATGGTGGCTGACTGTATAGTCCCCTCTAAGCAACTTTTACCAGGTGCCACATACCAGGTAACAAACATTGATGGCATCCAAACAAATCATCCCATGGCAGTAGTAAGCCTCAGCTGGGGAGGTGTCACTGGCCCAAAGAGAGTGGCAGTGTCACCAAACTTGCCTGTAGACTGTCTACTGGGTAATGATTTGGAAATCTCAGCCTGGGCTGAGGTTGAACAGGAAATCCATTCTAGAATGGTAAATTCCAATGGAAAGGTTAGTGGGGCTGTACTGGCTATAGCCCCAATCCAAGATGTCCTCCCTGAAAAGGTTGGTAGGGCTGAGCAACTCTCTGCCCCATCTTTAACAGAAGCTCTTCCAAAGCAGAATAGCAAAGCTGTTATGATAACAGCAGAAACCCAAACTGAGTCTCCTCCTGAAAAGGTTGGTGGGGCTGTGATGGCCACAGCCCAAACTCAAACAGATATGTGTGTTGTGAAGCCTGAAATGATGGATCACTCCACCCAAACTGAGAGCATGGAGGAGGAAGAGAAATCTCCCCCTCACCAGACAGTAGGACAGGATCAGCCTCCTCAGGGAACTGATCTTACCCCTGATGAAGGAACTGCCCCAGAGGTTGTTAGGCCTGGCCTGACAGAGCCTCTGATGGCAGTGGACCCTTCTCAGGTGGGATCCAGTCTGGAGCAGGTAACCTGCCCCTCTCTACCTTGCCTCAGTCAGCCCAGGGCTGCAGAGGACAAGAAGGACAGTGAGACCCAGAGGGCCCCCTGTCAAATAAAGCACCCCCATCAACAGATTAGGGGCACCAAAACTAGTAGGCCTAGTAAGGTGAAAACTTTAAAAACTCCTGAGGGAGCCCCCTTAAAAACAGTTAGGGACCTCCCACAGATGGATTCTGTTGGGCACAGCCAAACCTGGGACCCAAAGGGCCCAAACCTGAACTGTCCCTCCAGCAAGCCAAACAGAGGGACCCAGCCTCCAGTTTTAGGTAGCCAGAGGTTGACCCTGAGAGCTCAGTGCAACTCAGTTGAAGAAAGAAAGGCACACATGGTGGAAGATAATTGGAGGAAGTTGAGCCCAAAAATAGTGGGGCCTCACTTCAATACTCCATATCCAAACCAGCCTTTAACTTTGCATAAACACACCCAAGGTAGTGATTCCCTATGGTGGAGACCCTCTAATACCCCTAGGGTGAGGGACTGCTTAGTGGACCATGAGACAGGGGGTACCCATGCTAGTGCAGGTACTTCCTTATATGGCCACTCAGGCAATATAGGCTTACCTGGCCAAGGATAGCCTTATCTCCTTTCGTTTGGGGGGGGGGGGGTTATGTAGGAAGGTGGCTACCTGACTATGGTTACCCCAGATTTTTTGCCCTGTGTTTAGCTGGTTTTCGACTTAGTTGGCCTGGTTCCCTGCTAATCAGGGCCCCAGGCTATCTGCTCTCTCTGTAAAATGGATTCCATGTACCCTAGGTGCATAACTAGATTGGCTTGGGTCACCTTATCAGCCCCTGTACAGTGCACTATAGGTGCCCAGGGCATAGGTGCATCCAAGGCCTACCAGGGGCTGCAGCATATCTTTTGCCACCCCTGGCTGGCTATCTAAATTGACACAACTGGCTGAACACTCAGCTGGGGCAAGTGGGTGTAATCACCCCTTGCTTAGATATAGTATACCTATATCTAAACCTATATCTGGACACATATATAACCTGTGAGCCACTCCTATGGAAGGCCTCATCAATCCTGGAGGCAGAGTGCGTGGTTTTATGTGAGATGGTGCTCTGGCATGAGCTGAGCCTGTCTGCAGCTGTCGGGAACAACTCCCTAAGCTGATCCGGGATAATGCCATACCATATACTCTTAAGCGCCTTATAATCCTCGCGGTTATATAGCAACTTTGGTTTGGCTTTATCAAAACATGTCGTGTAAGGTGTCATACGAATTGGAATACTACCCCCTCGCCAGTTCTGGCGACGGGGGTAGCATTCCACCCTTCTAGAGGGAGAAGACATGTTACTTTGCTGAAACGCGGTTGATTTAAAATGAGCCTCAGATCCACAAAATGGATGCCCCTGCCACAGACACGGGTCTGGCCTCCTGCTGCTGACCGAAACCCGGCAGAGGAGGCCTGGACAAAGAGTTTCCTGTCACAGGGCGGTGTCAAACCACCCCAGACAGGAGATAGTGGATTGGAGTAGGGAGGTTTCAAAGAAACCAGACACTGCCTGGGGAGCACAAGGCTGCCCCTTGCAGGATCCGGCCAAACCGGTTCTGGGGCCTCCCAGCCCCTGTCCCAGCGCGGCCAGGATCAAAGGAGAGGGGTGTAACCACCCCCTTCCTGGGTCCCACCCATAGGAGGGGACCTAGCAGGATGTCCAACCCCCTAGATTCGAATAAGAGGGGGAGCAGTCCCAACGGACTTCAGATCATCCTGAAATCAACTTTAAACTAAGAAGACGACTGGACTTCGACATTCTGATGACAGAAGACTGAAGAGCATCTCCCTTGTGGCCTAGGAGGGGCCACCCTGTGAACACAGGCATCACCCAGCACCTCGACGTCTGCTTTGCCGCCGCCTCCCGCCGGAGTCCGAGTGCAGAGCCTGACAAGACCCAACTTCCCAGACTTCCCTCAGCCCGATCCACAGTCCCTGCAAAGAAGGGACCCGTGGAGGCACCGAGAGACGTGGGAGCAGCCATCTTGAAAGACCCCCGAGACGCTGACTGCGCAGCACCCGAGGCACCCTCGACTCTGTGCTTTGGGGTTTGAGAAGCCCCACAACCGAGCAGCATTTGCACCAAAGACCAGCCCTCCAGCATCTCCACGATCTGCGTGGGGCCCTTTTGCTTTTTGCCACTCGACTCGCCATCCCGGCCGCTTGTCACGTGGTCAGCGGCCATCTTGGCGACGAAACCTACGATTTACACTGTGGGTCTGGTTGCTCCAGACCTGCCCTCGCTCCTGTAGAAAGGAGTACCCGCTCTGACCTTGCTGGTCCGAGTAATAAGCCTTTTTCACTTTCCCCGTGGCTTGCATTAGCCAAGGCTTGTTTGCTTCAATCGAGTTGCCGACACCGCCATCAGCTAGAGCCTTCGAGGGACAGCTCGTGATCGACTCCTGGACGTCCTTGACCTCTTCGTGTCCACGTGGCTGCAGAGAGAAGCAACCCCTGATCACCTGTTTGCACCCGACTTTGCCTGGTTCCAATCTGGTTCCACGGTGGTCACTGGTCAGTGACTTTGAACATTGTCCCCTCTGCTTTCAGGTCTTCACCACTTCGATCCACCCTTGGATCGCACCGGACACTTCTGCTTCACAGCGCCTGCAGCTGCAACAGCTCCAAGCACCAAGAACCTGCGTGACAGAACCCGACGCCACTTCGACCCTGTGCACCCACGGCCTGTGGGTGAGGTAACTTTGCAACGCCGGTGTCCTTACACTGGTACACACCTCTAGGGTCTGTGTCTACAGTTTTGTGTTCCTAGGTTCAGCGGAAGTATCATTTAATTCACTTTAACTAACTTTTACGCACCATTGACATTACATTGGTGCGCGCCGCACTTTCCGTGCTGCACCCGTCTCCTGTGGGCTACTCCCGACTTCTTCATTGCTTGTCCTGACTGCTCCCAGCGAATCTCTAGGCCCTAGGCCTAACCATTGTTCGATAAGTGTTACTTATACCATTTTTTTAGTATATGGTCTGAGTGGCCCCCCGCCCTCAGCCATAATTGTGCCAACTTTATATGTTTAACAGTGCTTTTTGATTTAACGCTTGTGCCCCTTTCCTCATAAAGAGTACTGGGGAGTAATTTAGAAATAAATACATATATTTTTACAATATATACTTGTGTGGTGTCCTTTCATTTGATTACAGGATTGTATGTGGTAAAACAGCTCGCTTAACACGACCTCTTAAGTTAAGCCTTTAAGGCTGCTTAGTCCATGCTACCATTAGGATAGCTTGTCTACAAGGTTGACTTACAACCTGACATCTTTGGGGTTTGTTTGGACTGATACCCAGTGGTTCCAGAATTGGAAACACTACATATCAGGCCAACTTCTCACAAACACATATGACATATGACACATATAACACATATGACACATATGAGATATATGACACATGACACATATGACACATATGACATATATGAGACATATGACATATATGAGACATATGACACATATGACATATATGACACATATGACATATATGAGACATATGACATATGACACATATGACATATGCCACATATGCCACATATGACACATATGACACATATGACATATATGACACATGTGACATAAGGCATATATGACACATATGACACACATGACATATGACACATATGACATATATGACACATATGACACATATGAGACACATGACATATGACAAATATGACATATGACATATATGACACCTATGATATATATGACATATATGACACATATGACATATATGACACATATTACATATGACATGTATGACATATGACACATATGACATATATGACACATGACATATATGACACATATGACACATATGACACATATGACATATGGCATATGACATATATGACACACATGACATATGACACAAATGGCATATGACACATATGACATATGACATATATGACACATATGACATATGACATATGACATATATGACACACATGACATATGACACATATGACATATATGACACATATGACACATATGACATAAGACATATATGACACAAATGTCATATGACACATATGACATATGACATATGACATATATGACACATATGGCATATATGACACATGACATATATGACACATATGACACATATGAGATATATGACACATATGACACATATGACAAATATGACATATATGAGACATTTGATTTATATGAGACATATGACACATATGACATATATGACACATATGACATATATGACATATGACACATATGACATATATGACACATATGACATATGTGGCACATATGACATATGTGGCACATATGACATATATCACACATATGACATATATGACACACATGACATATATGACACATGACATATGACATATATGACACACATGGCATATGACACATATGACATGACACATATGACATATATGACATTTATGACAAATATGACATACAACATGACATATGACAAATATGGCATATAACATATATGACATATATGACACATATGACATATATGACACATATGACATATATGACATTTGACACACATGGCATATGACACATATGACATATATGACACACATGACACATATGACATATATGACACATATAACACATATGACACATATGAGATATATGACACATGACACATATGACATATATGAGACATATGACATATATGAGACATATGAGACATATGACATATATGACACATATGACATATATGAGACATATGACATATGACACATATGACATATGCCACATATGACACATATGACACATATGACATATATGACACATATGACATAAGACATATATGACACATATGACACACATGACATATGACACATATGACATATATGACACATATGACACATATGAGACACATGACATGACAAATATGACATATGACATATATGACATATATGACACATGACATATGAAATATATGACACACATGGTATATGACACATATGACATATGACACACATGACATATATGACATATATGACACATATGACATATATGACACATGACATATATGACATATGCCATATGACACATATGACATATATGACACATATGACATATATGACACACATGACATGATTTATATGAGACATATGACACATATGACATATATGACACATATGGCATATATGAGACGTATGACATATGACACATATAACACATGTGAGAAGTTGGCCTGATATGTAGTGTTTCCAATTCTGGAACCACTTGGTATCAGTCAAACAAACCCCAAAGATGTCAGGTTGTAAGTCAACCTTGTAGACAAGCTATCCTAATGGTAGCATGGACTAAGCAGCCTTAAAGGCTTAACTTAAGAGGTCGTGTTAAGCGAGCTGTTTTACCACATACAATCCTGTAATCAAATGAAAGGACACCACACAAGTATATATTGTAAAAATATATGTATTTATTTCTAAATTACTCCCCAGTACTCTTTATGAGGAAAGGGGCACAAGCGTTAAATCAAAAGCACTGTTAAACATATAAAGTTGGCACAATTATGGCTGAGGGCGGGGGGCCACTCAGACCATATACTAAAAAAATGGTATAAGTAACACTTATCGAGCAATGGTTAGGCCTAGGGCCTAGGGATTCGCTGGGAGCAGTCAGGACAAGCAATGAAGAAGTCGGGAGTAGCCCACAGGATACGGGTGCAGCACGGAAAGTGCGGCGCGCACCAATGTAATGTCAATGGTGCGTAAAAGTTAGTTAAAGTGAATTAAATGATACTTCCGCTGAACCTAGGAACACAAAACTTTAGACACAGACCCTAGAGGTGTGTACCAGTGTAAAGACACCGGCGTTGCAAAGTTACCTCACCCACAGGCCGTGGGTGCACAGGGTCGAAGTGGCGTCGGGTTCTGTCACGCAGGTTCTTGGTGCTTGGAGCTGTTGCAGCTGCAGGCGCTGTGAAGCAGAAGTGTCCGGTGCGATCCAAGGGTGGATCGAAGTAGAAAAGTACCTGAAAGCAGAGGGGACAGAGTCTGGGTCACTCAGCAGTGACCAGGGTGGAACCAGGACGGAACCAGGCAATGTCGGGCGCAATCAGGCGGTTGTCGATAGGCTTCTCTCCGCTGTCACGTGGGCTCCGGGGCATCTGCGACGTCCAGGAGCAGGTCACGATCTGTCCCACGTAGGCTCTCGCCGTCAGCACCGTCGGCTTCAAGATTGCAGCAAACAGCACTTGGCAAAAGCAATCCACGCAGAACCGGGAGATTGCTTATCACTCGAACCAGGAGAGTCAGAGTGGGTGCTCCTTTTCACAGGAGCTGGTGCAGATCTGGAGCAACCAGAAAAGCGAGTCGTATTTCAAGTTTCGTCGGCACAGGGGCCACAAGCCTGCTGGCAAGTGACCGGGCCAACGCGTTGAGCACACACAGGCAGAAGGGCCCCACGCAGCACTCGTCGAGTGTGGAGGGGTGAGCTTTGGTGCAAGTGGAGCTCGGGGCTGGGGCTTCTCAAACCCCGGTGTACAGCTTCGAGGGTCACTCGTGGGCTGCACGGTCAGCGTCTCGTGGCCTTTTCAAGATGGCGTGCCCCACGCTTCCGGTCGCCTCCACGGGTCTCAGCTCTGCAGGGACTGTGGATCGGGCAGGTAGAAGGCAGGCAAGCTTGATCTCGTCGATCTCTGTCGCTCGAGTTCCGGCGGGAACTGCAACAAAGCAAGGGTCGAGGGCTGGATGGTGCCTGTTTGCACAGGGTGGTCACTCCTTGACCACAAGGGAGATTCTTCAGTCTTCTCACGTCGTGTAGAAAGTCGAAGGGTCCAGATTTCGTTTCTTATGTTTCTTCAGGATGATCTGAAGTCCGTTGGGACTGCTCCCCCTCTTATTCGAATCTAGGGGGTTGGACATCCTGCTAGGTCCCCTCCTATGGGTGGGACCCAGGAAGGGGGTGGTTACACCCCTCTCCTTTGATCCTGGCCGCGCTGGGACAGGGGCTGGGAGGCCCCAGAACCGGTTTGGCCGGATCCTGCAAGGGGCAGCCTTGTGCTCCCCAGGCAGTGTCTGGTTTCTTTGAAACCTCCCTACTCCAATCCACTATCTCCTGTCTGGGGTGGTTTGACACCGCCCTGTGACAGGAAACTCTTTGTCCAGGCCTCCTCTGCCGGGTTTCGGTCAGCAGCAGGAGGCCAGACCCGTGTCTGTGGCAGGGGCATCCATTTTGTGGATCTGAGGCTCATTTTAAATCAACCGCGTTTCAGTAAAGTAACATGTCTTCTCCCTCTAGAAGGGTGGAATGCTACCCCCGTCGCCAGAACTGGCGAGGGGGTAGTATTCCAATTCGTATGACACCTTACACGACATGTTTTGATAAAGCCAAACCAAAGTTGCTATATAACCGCGAGGATTATAAGGCGCTTAAGAGTATATGGTATGGCATTATCCCGGATCAGCTTAGGGAGTTGTTCCCGACAGCTGCAGACAGGCTCAGCTCATGCCAGAGCTCCATCTCACATAAAACCACGCACTCTGCCTCCAGGATTGATGAGGCCTTCCATAGGAGTGGCTCACAGGTTATATATGTGTCCAGATATAGGGTTAGATATAGGTATACTATATCTAAGCAAGGGGTGATTACACCCACTTGCCCCAGCTGAGTGATCAGCCAGTTGTGTCAATTTAAGAACCAGCCAGGGGTGGCAAAAGCTATGCTTCAGCCCCTGGTAGGCCTTGGTGGCACCTATGCCCTGAGCACCTATAGTGCATGGTACAGGGGCTGACAAGGAGTCCATTTCCAATTGTGGTATGTACCTATAGCACATGTATTATAAATTTAGAGAGAGAACAGCAGGCTGGGGGTCTGATTAGCAGGCCCACAGCCTCAGTAAGTCGAAAACCAGTGAAGCAAAAATCAAAAATTGGGGTGACCATAGGATAGCAGACCCTACTCTCCTACATAACCCCCCCCCAAACGCAGGGACATTAAACTTAACCTTGACCAGATAAGTCTTCATGTTCTAAGTGGAAGTACCTGGAGAGACCATCTGCATTACCATGGTCAGTCCCTGGGCGGTGCTCCACTGTAAAGTCCATCCCCTGTAGGGAAATGGACCACCTGAGCAGTTTGGGATTTTCACCCTTCATCTGATTTAGCCACAAGAGGGGCTTATGGTCTGTCTGAATTAGGAAGTGAGTACCAAACAAGTATGGCCTCAACTTCTTCAGGGCCCAAACCACAGCAAAGGCCTCCCTCTCAATAGCTGACCAACGTTTCTCCCTGGGGGTCAGCCTTCTGCTAATAAAAGCAATGGGCTGGTCTTGACCATCTTGATTAAGTTGTTGTGAGAAGTTGGCCTGATATGTAGTGTTTCCAATTCTGGAACCACTGGGTATCAGTCCAAACAAACCCCAAAGATGTCAGGTTGTAAGTCAACCTTGTTAGACAAGCTATCCTAGTGGTAGCATGGACTAAGCAGCCTTAAAGGCTTAACTTAAGAGGTCGTGTTAAGCGAGCTGTTTTACCACATACAATCCTGTAATCAAATGAAAGGACACCACACAAGTATATATTGTAAAAATATATGTATTTATTTCTAAATTACTCCCCAGTACTCTTTATGAGGAAAGGGGCACAAGCGTTAAATCAAAAGCACTGTTAAACATATAAAGTTGGCACAATTATGGCTGAGGGCGGGGGGCCACTCAGACCATATACTAAAAAAATGGTATAAGTAACACTTATCGAGCAATGGTTAGGCCTAGGGCCTAGAGATTCGCTGGGAGCAGTCAGGACAAGCAATGAAGAAGTCGGGAGTAGCCCACAGGATACGGGTGCAGCACGGAAAGTGCGGCGCGCACCAATGTAAAGTCAATGGTGCGTAAAAGTTAGTTAAAGTGAATTAAATGATACTTCCGCTGAACCTAGAAACACAAAACTTCAGACACAGACCCTAGAGGTGTGTGCCAGTGTAAGGACACCGGCGTTGCAAAGTTACCTCACCCACAGGCCGTGGGTGCACAGGGTCGAAGTGGCGTCGGGTTCTGTCACGCAGGTTCTTGGTGCTTGGAGCTGTTGCAGCTGCAGGCGCTGTGAAGCAGAAGTGTCCGGTGCGATCCAAGGGTGGATCGAAGTCGAAAAGTACCTGAAAGCAGAGGGGACAGAGTCTGGGTCACTCAGCAGTGACCAGGGTGGAACCAGGACGGAACCAGGCAATGTCGGGCGCAATCAGGCGGTTGTCGATAGGCTTCTCTCCGCTGTCACGTGGGCTCTGGGGCATCTGCGACGTCCAGGAGCAGGTCACGATCTGTCCCACGTAGGCTCTCGCCGTCAGCACCGTCGGCTTGAAGATTGTAGCAAACAGCACTTGGCAAAAGCAATCCACGCGGAACCGGGAGATTGCTTATCACTCGAACCAGGAGGGTCAGAGTGGGTGCTCCTTTTCACAGGAGCTGGTGCAGATCTGGAGCAACCAGAAAAGCAAGTCGGTTTTCAAGTTTCGTCGGCACAGGGGCCACAAGCCAGCTGGCAAGTGACCGGGCCAACGCGTCGAGCACACACAGGCAGAAGGGCCCCACGCAGCACTCGTCGAGTGTGGAGGGGTGAGCTTTGGTGCAAGTGGAGCTCGGGGCTGGGGCTTCTCAAACCCCGGTGTACAGCTTCGAGGGTCACTCGTGGGCTGCACGGTCAGCGTCTCGTGGCCTTTTCAAGATGGCGTGCCCCACGCTTCCGGTCGCCTCCACGGGTCTCAGCTCTGCAGGGACTGTGGATCGGGCAGGTAGAAGGCAGGCAAGCTTGATCTCGTCGATCTCTGTCGCTCGAGTTCCGGCGGGAACTGCAACAAAGCAAGGGTCGAGGGCTGGATGGTGCCTGTTTGCACCGGGTGGTCACTCCTTGACCACAAGGGAGATTCTTCAGTCTTCTCACGTCGTGTAGAAAGTCGAAGGGTCCAGATTTCGTTTCTTATGTTTCTTCAGGATGATCTGAAGTCCGTTGGGACTGCTCCCCCTCTTATTCGAATCTAGGGGGTTGGACATCCTGCTAGGTCCCCTCCTATGGGTGGGACCCAGGAAGGGGGTGGTTACACCCCTCTCCTTTGATCCTGGCCGCGCTGGGACAGGGGCTGGGAGGCCCCAGAACCGGTTTGGCCGGATCCTGCAAGGGGCAGCCTTGTGCTCCCCAGGCAGTGTCTGGTTTCTTTGAAACCTCCCTACTCCAATCCACTATCTCCTGTCTGGGGTGGTTTGACACCGCCCTGTGACAGGAAACTCTTTGTCCAGGCCTCCTCTGCCGGGTTTCGGTCAGCAGCAGGAGGCCAGACCCGTGTCTGTGGCAGGGGCATCCATTTTGTGGATCTGAGGCTCATTTTAAATCAACCGCGTTTCAGCAAAGTAACATGTCTTCTCCCTCTAGAAGGGTGGAATGCTACCCCCGTCGCCAGAACTGGCGAGGGGGTAGTATTCCAATTCGTATGACACCTTACACGACATGTTTTGATAAAGCCAAACCAAAGTTGCTATATAACCGCGAGGATTATAAGGCGCTTAAGAGTATATGGTATGGCATTATCCCGGATCAGCTTAGGGAGTTGTTCCCGACAGCTGCAGACAGGCTCAGCTCATGCCAGAGCTCCATCTCACATAAAACCACGCACTCTGCCTCCAGGATTGATGAGGCCTTCCATAGGAGTGGCTCACAGGTTATATATGTGTCCAGATATAGGTTTAGATATAGGTATACTATATCTAAGCAAGGGGTGATTACACCCACTTGCCCCAGCTGAGTGTTCAGCCAGTTGTGTCAATTTAGATAGCCAGCCAGGGGTGGCAAAAGATATGCTGCAGCCCCTGGTAGGCCTTGGATGCACCTATGCCCTGGGCACCTATAGTGCACTGTACAGGGGCTGATAAGGTGACCCAAGCCAATCTAGTTATGCACCTAGGGTACATGGAATCCATTTTACAGAGAGAGCAGATAGCCTGGGGCCCTGATTAGCAGGGAACCAGGCCAACTAAGTCGAAAACCAGCTAAACACAGGGCAAAAAATCTGGGGTAACCATAGTCAGGTAGCCACCTTCCTACAGTTGTGAAAGCACAGCTCCCACCCCCAACTCAGAAGCATCTGTCTGTACAATGAACTGTTTGGAGTAGTCAGGACTCTTCAGGATAGGTGCAGAGCACATGGCCTTCTTCAGGTCATCAAATGCCTTTTGACAGCTAACTGTCCACTGAACCTTTTTGGGCATCTTCTTGGATGTCAAGTCATTCAATGGTGTCACAATGGACCCATAGTTCTTTACAAATTTTCTGTAATACCCAGTCAGGCCCAAGAAGGCTCTGACTTGTGTCTGGGTAGTTGGAGGAGCCCAGTCCTGTATGGTCTGGATCTTGCTCTCCAGTGGTTGAACTTGACCCCCACCTACTAGGTGGCCCAAGTACACAACCTTGCTCTGCCCTATCTGGCACTTAGTAGCCTTGATAGTCAGGCCTGCCTTTTGCAGGGCCTCCAGAACCTTCTTCAGGTGGATCAGGTGATCCTCCCAGGTGGAGCTAAAGACAGCAATATCATCTAGATATGCTGCACAAAAGTCATCCAACCCAGCAAGGACTTGGTTCACCAACCTTTGGAAAGTGGCAGGTGCATTCTTCAAGCCAAAGGGCATTACCACAAATTGATAATGTCCACTAGGGGTCGAAAATGCTGTTTTGGCTTTTGACTCCTCAGCTAGTCTGATTTGCCAGTAGCCAGCTGTCAAATCAAATGTGCTCAGAAACTTGGCAGAAGCCAATTTATCGATGAGCTCATCTGCTCTTGGAATGGGATGAGCATCTGTCCTAGTGACAGCATTGAGACCTCTGTAGTCCACACAAAACCTCATTTCTCTCTTCCCATCTTTGGTATGAGGTTTTGGCACAAGGACCACTGGGCTAGCCCATGGGCTCTCTGATGGCTCAATCACTCCAAGCTCCAACATCTTTTGCACCTCAGCCTTTATACAATCCCTGACATGGTCAGGTTGCCTGTAGATCTTATTCTTCACAGGCAGATTGTCACCAGTGTCCACCTCATGGGTGCACCAGTTAGTCTGACTGGGTGTGAGTGAAAACAATTGTCTGTGGGCCTGCAACACCTGTCTGCAGTCCACCTGTTGCTGCTCAGTGAGGCTGCCTGCCAAGGCTACTCCATCAACTGAACCATCATCAGGGTTCTGGGAAAGCAGGTCTGGGAGAGGGTCACTCTCTTCCTCCTGTTCCCCATCTGTGGCCATGAGGAGACTCATGTCCTCCCTGTCAACAAATGCTTTCAATCTGTTCACATGGAGCACCCTGTGGGGGCTCCTAGGGGTACCAAAGTCAACCAAGTAGGTGACTTCTCCCTTCTTTTCAATGATAGGGTAGGGTCCAGTCCATTTGTCCTGGAGAGCTGCTGGCCCCACTGGGTCCAACACCCACACCTTCTGTCCTGGCTGGAACTCAACCATAACAGCCTTTTGGTCATGCCAGGCTTTCTGTAATTCCTGACTTGCCTCAAGGTTTTTGGATGCTCTCTCCATGTATTCAGCCATCCTGGAGCGGAGACCAAGTACATAGTCCACAATGTCTAGTTTAGGCTTTTTGAGAGGTAACTCCCATCCTTCCTTCACCAAACTCAATGGACCTCTTACAGGGTGGCCAAACAAAAGTTCAAAAGGGCTGTAGCCAACCCCCTTCTGTGGGACCTCTCTGTAAGCAAAGAGCAAGCAGGGTAAAAGGATGTCCCATTTCCGCCTAAGCTTCTCTGGTAAACCTTTTATCATTCCCTTTAGGGTCTTGTTGAACCTTTCCACAAGCCCATTGCACTGTGGATGGTAGGGTGTGGTAAACTTATAGTTTACTCCACACTCTTTCCACATTGCTTTTAAGTATCCAGACATAAAGTTAGTACCTCTGTCTGAAAGAACCTCCTTTGGAAAGCCCACTCTTGAGAAAACTGCAATGAGGGCTTTTGCCACCACAGGAGCTGTGGTGGTCCTCAGGGGAATTGCCTCTGGGTACCTGGTGGCATGATCCACTACCACCAGTATAAATCTGTGCCCAGATGCTGTTTGAGGATCCATGGGACCCACAATGTCTATTCCAACTCTTTCAAAGGGTACCCCCACCACAGGTAGTGGTATCAGGGGGGCCTTTGTTGTGCCACCTGACTTGCCACTGGCTTGGCAAGTGACACAGGAGCGACAAAACTCCTTGACATTTTCTGACATGTGAGGCCAGTGAAAGTGTGGAACAAGCCTGTCCCAAGTCTTATTCTGGCCTAAGTGTCCTGCAAGGGGAATATCATGGGCCAAGGTAAGAAGGAAGCCCCTAAACTTCAAAGGTATAACCAACCTCCTGGTGGTGCCAGGCTTGGGGTCTCTAGCCTCTGAATAAAGGAGCCCTTCATCCCAATACACCTTATGGGTACCTTGAGCATTCCCTGCAGCCTCAGCAGCAGCTTGCTGTCTGAGGGGTTCAAGTGAAGGGCAATCTAATTGGGCCTGCCCCAGGTCTGCCCTTGAGGGTCCCCCTGTCCCCAGAAACTCAACCTGTTCAGGTTCAAGCTCATCTGAGACAGTCTCCTCTTGGACTGCAGAATCAGTTTCCTGTGAAACTTGATCCTCAACCTGGGGCAAGTGGGAAGGCACAGCCTTAACCCTCTTGCTCCTCCTCTTGGGTTGTGGTTGGTCTATTGTTTCAAGATCCACCACTGGTTCAGGAAGGCACTTCTTAGCCTGAGACCTTGTCACTGCAAGGACATGAGCTGAAATCCCTAGCATTTCTGCATGAGTCCTGTACTCCACTTCTGACCAAACTGAGCTTTCAAGATCATTGCCTAACAGACAGTCTACTGGGAGGTCTGCACTCACAACAACTTTCTTTAGGCCATCTACCCCTCCCCAGGAGAAGTTCACAACAGCCACACTATGGGAAGTAGTGGAGTTGCTTGCATTGGTCACTAGGTAGCTTTCACCTAGTACAATCTGTCCAGGGTCCACAAAGCCAGGTGTCACCATTGTGACACTGGCACAAGTGTCCCTGTAGGCCTGAGCCAGTTTCTCATTAATTAAGGGAGTCTGCCTATATTTGCCCAGGTTACTGGGGCTTACTGCAGTGGGCAAAGATAAGTCCACATCATATAGGAGAACTGCCTGTGTGGGGATTCTGACTAGGCCAGATTCCACCTCAGTACCCAGGGTCAACCCTACTAAACCCTTTGGCTGTGTACCACCACTGCTGACTGTACTAGGGGGTGCAGTTGCTTTAGGAGCTGCAGTGGTGGGGACTGGATTTTTCTTAGTGCATTCACTGCCCCAGTGTGAAACTGATTTGCAGGTATTACACCAAGGTTTCTTTGGGCCATCATTCTTCTTTTTCTTGTTTCCATTTTGGGAACCCCCCTCCTTATTGCTAGTTTGGGGGCCTGAAGACTTCTGGTCCTTTTCTTTATCTTTCTGATTCCCACCCTTCTGGTCTGTTTTCTTCTGGTCACCTTGGTTCTGGTTTTTCTGCTTAATCCTTGTTCTGACCCATTTGTCTGCCTTCTTTCCCAATTCTTGGGGAGAGGTCAAATCAGAGTCAACAAGGTATTGATGCAACAGCTGGTTCTGACAGTTATTAAGGATCTGTTCTCTCATCATAAGATTGTACAATCCTGTATAGTCTGAAACTTTACTTCCCTGCAGCCAACCCTCCAGAGCCTTAGTGGCACAATCTACAAAATCAGTCCAGTCCTGAGTCTGTGCTTTTTGGGTGTCTCTGAACAACAACCTGTATTGCTCAGTGGTTAGGCCAAACCCTTCAATAAGAGCACTCTTCAGAACAGAGTAGTTTTTGGCATCCTCAGGTCTAACAGTGAGGAGCCTGTCCCTCCCTTTCTCAGAAAAGGAGTACCATAAAATTGCTGCCCACTGATCCTCAGGGACCTGCTGTACCATGCAGGCCCTCTCAAGAGCAGTCATCCATTTGTGGATATCATCCCCTTCCTTGTAGGGGGGCACAATTTTTGTCAGGTTTCTATTGTCATAGGCCCTGTCTTTTTCTTTAGGAACTTTGCTGCCACCAGTGGCATCTAAGCCACACAATTTTTTCTCTCTTGCTAAAGCAAGTTTAGCTTGAGCCAAGGCTACCTCTTCCCTTTCTATTTGGAGTTGGACAGCCCTCATCCTGGCCCTATGCTCTTTTCTCTGGGAGGAAGTCATTCCTCTTTGAGATTCTCTTGAGGCACTAGAAAGGTGAGAGTCCCCTGATAGAGATCTCTCCCTCCTATTACCTGGGAGAATTTGGTTATGAGATCTGGGGTGGTGCTGGCCCCCCCCCATTCCCATGTAGGTCCAAGTTGGCCTGGTTAAGGCTGGCAACCTGTACCTGGTTTCCCCTCTGATCCTGATCTTCAGGCTCTTCTAAATCAGAGCCTTCCTCTTCCTCTTCCTCCTCCACTACATCATCATCTGGAAGATCCTCATTCTCAGGGGAGTTTATCCCTTCACCTGCACCTAAGGGAGCCTGACTCACCTTATCTAGATCATCCTTTTCTAGGAGAGCTATTAGGGAAGGAATGGTAGGGCCTCTGCCCTTTTTTAGCCCCCTGGCTGTGCACAAGGCACTCAGGTCTTTGTGGCTAAGGTTGTCATATCTGGATGTTGTCCCTATAGGATCAACTTCTACAGGAGCAGAGCCTGAGGCTCTATCTGCATCAGACATGACTGCTAGTGAGGTGTAAGTGGTGCACTTACCTACACTAAGTGGTTTCCTACTGTACCTTGCTAGTGAGTTGTAGTCAGGGTGTGCTAATCCCTTTAATCTACAACTACTAAGTTCAGTAGAACTTAATATGCTAAGCTTTTGATTTATATGTACCTAGAGGTACTTGATGTGATCTTTCAATTTGATAAAGATTGCAATGGTAAAACAAACAGCAAGCTCAAATCCGCACCGCTGCACACCAATGTGAGAAGTTGGCCTGATATGTAGTGTTTCCAATTCTGGAACCACTTGGTATCAGTCAAACAAACCCCAAAGATGTCAGGTTGTAAGTCAACCTTGTAGACAAGCTATCCTAATGGTAGCATGGACTAAGCAGCCTTAAAGGCTTAACTTAAGAGGTCGTGTTAAGCGAGCTGTTTTACCACATACAATCCTGTAATCAAATGAAAGGACACCACACAAGTATATATTGTAAAAATATATGTATTTATTTCTAAATTACTCCCCAGTACTCTTTATGAGGAAAGGGGCACAAGCGTTAAATCAAAAGCACTGTTAAACATATAAAGTTGGCACAATTATGGCTGAGGGCGGGGGGCCACTCAGACCATATACTAAAAAAATGGTATAAGTAACACTTATCGAGCAATGGTTAGGCCTAGGGCCTAGGGATTCGCTGGGAGCAGTCAGGACAAGCAATGAAGAAGTCGGGAGTAGCCCACAGGATACGGGTGCAGCACGGAAAGTGCGGCGCGCACCAATGTAATGTCAATGGTGCGTAAAAGTTAGTTAAAGTGAATTAAATGATACTTCCGCTGAACCTAGGAACACAAAACTTTAGACACAGACCCTAGAGGTGTGTACCAGTGTAAAGACACCGGCGTTGCAAAGTTACCTCACCCACAGGCCGTGGGTGCACAGGGTCGAAGTGGCGTCGGGTTCTGTCACGCAGGTTCTTGGTGCTTGGAGCTGTTGCAGCTGCAGGCGCTGTGAAGCAGAAGTGTCCGGTGCGATCCAAGGGTGGATCGAAGTAGAAAAGTACCTGAAAGCAGAGGGGACAGAGTCTGGGTCACTCAGCAGTGACCAGGGTGGAACCAGGACGGAACCAGGCAATGTCGGGCGCAATCAGGCGGTTGTTGATAGGCTTCTCTCCGCTGTCACGTGGGCTCTGGGGCATCTGCGACGTCCAGGAGCAGGTCACGATCTGTCCCACGTAGGCTCTCGCCGTCAGCACCGTCGGCTTCAAGATTGCAGCAAACAGCACTTGGCAAAAGCAATCCACGCAGAACCGGGAGATTGCTTATCACTCGAACCAGGAGGGTCAGAGTGGGTGCTCCTTTTCACAGGAGCTGGTGCAGATCTGGAGCAACCAGAAAAGCGAGTCGTATTTCAAGTTTCGTCGGCACAGGGGCCACAAGCCTGCTGGCAAGTGACCGGGCCAACGCGTTGAGCACACACAGGCAGAAGGGCCCCACGCAGCACTCGTCGAGTGTGGAGGGGTGAGCTTTGGTGCAAGTGGAGCTCGGGGCTGGGGCTTCTCAAACCCCGGTGTACAGCTTCGAGGGTCACTCGTGGGCTGCACGGTCAGCGTCTCGTGGCCTTTTCAAGATGGCGTGCCCCAAGCTTCCGGTCGCCTCCACGGGTCTCAGCTCTGCAGGGACTGTGGATCGGGCAGGTAGAAGGCAGGCAAGCTTGATCTCGTCGATCTCTGTCGCTCGAGTTCCGGCGGGAACTGCAACAAAGCAAGGGTCGAGGGCTGGATGGTGCCTGTTTGCACAGGGTGGTCACTCCTTGACCACAAGGGAGATTCTTCAGTCTTCTCACGTCGTGTAGAAAGTCGAAGGGTCCAGATTTCGTTTCTTATGTTTCTTCAGGATGATCTGAAGTCCGTTGGGACTGCTCCCCCTCTTATTCGAATCTAGGGGGTTGGACATCCTGCTAGGTCCCCTCCTATGGGTGGGACCCAGGAAGGGGGTGGTTACACCCCTCTCCTTTGATCCTGGCCGCGCTGGGACAGGGGCTGGGAGGCCCCAGAACCGGTTTGGCCGGATCCTGCAAGGGGCAGCCTTGTGCTCCCCAGGCAGTGTCTGGTTTCTTTGAAACCTCCCTACTCCAATCCACTATCTCCTGTCTGGGGTGGTTTGACACCGCCCTGTGACAGGAAACTCTTTGTCCAGGCCTCCTCTGCCGGGTTTCGGTCAGCAGCAGGAGGCCAGACCCGTGTCTGTGGCAGGGGCATCCATTTTGTGGATCTGAGGCTCATTTTAAATCAACCGCGTTTCAGTAAAGTAACATGTCTTCTCCCTCTAGAAGGGTGGAATGCTACCCCCGTCGCCAGAACTGGCGAGGGGGTAGTATTCCAATTCGTATGACACCTTACACGACATGTTTTGATAAAGCCAAACCAAAGTTGCTATATAACCGCGAGGATTATAAGGCGCTTAAGAGTATATGGTATGGCATTATCCCGGATCAGCTTAGGGAGTTGTTCCCGACAGCTGCAGACAGGCTCAGCTCATGCCAGAGCTCCATCTCACATAAAACCACGCACTCTGCCTCCAGGATTGATGAGGCCTTCCATAGGAGTGGCTCACAGGTTATATATGTGTCCAGATATAGGGTTAGATATAGGTATACTATATCTAAGCAAGGGGTGATTACACCCACTTGCCCCAGCTGAGTGATCAGCCAGTTGTGTCAATTTAAGAACCAGCCAGGGGTGGCAAAAGCTATGCTTCAGCCCCTGGTAGGCCTTGGTGGCACCTATGCCCTGAGCACCTATAGTGCATGGTACAGGGGCTGACAAGGAGTCCATTTCCAATTGTGGTATGTACCTATAGCACATGTATTATAAATTTAGAGAGAGAACAGCAGGCTGGGGGTCTGATTAGCAGGCCCACAGCCTCAGTAAGTCGAAAACCAGTGAAGCAAAAATCAAAAATTGGGGTGACCATAGGATAGCAGACCCTACTCTCCTACAACACATATGACATATATGACACATATGACACATATGACATAAGACATATATGACACACATGACATATGACACACATGACATATGACACATATGACATATATGACACAAATGACATATATGACACATGACATATATGACACATATGACATATATGACACATATGACATACGACACATATGACACATATGACACATATGACATATATGACATATATGAGACACATGACATATGACAATTATGACATATGGCATATATGACATATATGACATATATGACACATATGACATATGACACATATGACACATATGAGATATATGAGACATATGCAGTGGCGTCACTAGGGGGTGCGGAGGGTGCGGAGCGCACCGGGTGACCCCATCACATGGGGGTGACACCGTGTGTGAGAAGTTGGCCTGATATGTAGTGTTTCCAATTCTGGAACCACTGGGTATCAGTCCAAACAAACCCCAAAGATGTCTGGTTGTAAGTCAACCTTGTTAGACAAGCTATCCTAGTGGTAGCATGGACTAAGCAGCCTAAAGGCTAAACTTAAGAGGTCGTGTTAAGCGAGCTGTTTTACCACATACAATCCTGTAATCAAATGAAAGGACACCACACAAGTATATATTGTAAAAATATATGTATTTATTTCTAAATTACTCCCCAGTACTCTTTATGAGGAAAGGGGCACAAGCGTTAAATCAAAAGCACTGTTAAACATATAAAGTTGGCACAATTATGGCTGAGGGCGGGAGGCCACTCAGACCATATACTAAAAAAATGGTATAAGTAACACTTATCGAGCAATGGTTAGGCCTAGGGCCTAGAGATTCGCTGGGAGCAGTCAGGACAAGCAATGAAGAAGTCGGGAGTAGCCCACAGGATACGGGTGCAGCACGGAAAGTGCGGCGCGCACCAATGTAAAGTCAATGGTGCGTAAAAGTTAGTTAAAGTGAATTAAATGATACTTCCGCTGAACCTAGGAACACAAAACTTCAGACACAGACCCTAGAGGTGTGTGCCAGTGTAAGGACACCGGCGTTGCAAAGTTACCTCACCCACAGGCCGAGGGTGCACAGGGTCGAAGTGGCGTCGGGTTCTGTCACGCAGGTTCTTGGTGCTTGGAGCTGTTGCAGCTGCAGGCGCTGTGAAGCAGAAGTGTCCGGTGCGATCCAAGAGTGGATCGAAGTAGAAAAGTACCTGAAAGCAGAGGGGACAGAGTCTGGGTCACTCAGCAGTGACCAGGGTGGAACCAGGACGGAACCAGGCAATGTCGGGCGCAATCAGGCGGTTGTTGATAGGCTTCTCTCCGCTGTCACGTGGGCTCTGGGGCATCTGTGACGTCCAGGAGCAGGTCACGATCTGTCCCACGTAGGCTCTCGCCGTCAGCACCATCGGCTTCAAGATTGCAGCAAACAGCACTTGGCAAAAGCAATCCACGCGGAACCGGGAGATTGCTTATCACTCGAACCAGGAGGGTCAGAGTGGGTGCTCCTTTTCACAGGAGCTGGTGCAGATCTGAAGCAACCAGAAAAGCGAGTCGTATTTCAAGTTTCGTCGGCACAGGGGCCACAAGCCAGCTGGCAAGTGACCGGGCCAACGCGTCGAGCACACACAGGCAGAAGGGCCCCACGCAGCACTCGTCGAGTGTGGAGGGGTGAGCTTTGGTGCAAGTGGAGCTCGGGGCTGGGGCTTCTCAAACCCCGGTGTACAGCTTCACGGGTCACTCGTGGGCTGCACGGTCAGCGTCTCGTGGCCTTTCCAAGATGGCGTGCCCCACGCTTCCGGTCGCCTCCACGGGTCTCAGCTCTGCAGGGACTGTGGATCGGGCAGGTAGAAGGCAGGCAAGCTTGATCTCGTCGATCTCTGTCGCTCGAGTTCCGGCGGGAACTGCAACAAAGCAAGGGTCGAGGGCTGGATGGTGCCTGTTTGCACAGGGTGGTCACTCCTTGACCACAAGGGAGATTCTTCAGTCTTCTCACGTCGTGTAGAAAGTCGAAGGGTCCAGATTTCGTTTCTTATGTTTCTTCAGGATGATCTGAGTTGCATTGGCACTGCTCCCCCTCTTATTCCAATCTGAGGGGTGGATCTCCTGCTAGGTCCCTCCCCTGTGGGTGGGACCAGGAAGGGGGGTGGTTACACCCCCTTTCCTTTGTCCAGGTCTCACTGGAGCTGGGGCTGGGCTGCCCCAGAACCGGTTTGACCGGATTATGCAAGGGGAAGCCTTGTGCTCCCCAGGCACTGTCTGGTTTCATTCAAACCTCCCTGCTACAATCCACTATCTCCTGTCTGGGGTGGTGTCACACCTCCCTGTGACAGGAAATCCTTTGTCCAGGCCTCCTCTGCTGAGTTTCGGTCAGCAGCAGGAGGTCAGACATGTGTCTGTGGCAGAAGCATCCATTTTGTGGATCTGAGGCTCTTTTAAAAATCAACCGCGTTTTAGCAAAAGTAACATGTCGTCCCCTCTAGAGGGGTGGAATGCTACCCCCGTCGCCAGGACTGGCGAGGGGGTAGTATTCCAAATCGTATGACACCTTACACGACATGTTTTGATAAAGCCAAACCAAAGTTGACATATAACCGCGAGGATTATAATGCACTTAATAGTATATGGTTTGGCATTATCCCGGAACAGCTAAGGGAATTGGTCCCGACAGCTGCAGACAGGCTCAGCTCATGCTAGAGCACCATCTCACATTAAACCACGCACTCTGCCTTCAGGATTGTTAAGGCCTGCCATAGGAGTGGCTCACAGGTTTATATGTGCCCAGATAGGTTTAGATATAGGCATACTATATCTAAGCAAGGGGTGATTACACCACCTTGCCCCAGCTGAGTGATCAGCCAGTTGTGTCAATTTTAGATAGCCAGCCAGGGGTGGCAAAAGATATGCTGCAGCCCCTGGTAGGCCTTGGATGCACCTATGCCCTGGGCACCTATAGTGCTCTGTACAGGGGCTGATAAGGTGACCCAAGCCAATCTAGTTATGCACCTAGGGTACATGGAATCCATTTTACAGAGAGAGCAGATAGCCTGGGGCCCTGATTAGCAGGGAACCAGGCCAACTAAGTCGAAAACCAGCTAAACACAAGGCAAAAAATCTGGGGTAACCATAGTCAGGTAGCCACCTTCCTACATAACCCCCCCCAAACGAAAGGAGATAAGGCTATCCTTGGCCAGGTAAGCCTTTATTGCCTGAGTGGCCATATAAGGAAGTACCTGCACTAGCATGGGTACCCCCTGTCTCATGGTCCACTAAGCAGTCCCTCACCCTAGGGGTATTAGAGGGTCTCCACCATAGGGAATCACTACCTTGGGTGTGTTTATGCAAAGTTAAAGGCTGGTTTGGATATGGAGCATTGAAGTGAGGCTCCACTATTTTTGGGCTCAACTTCCTCCAATTATCTTCCACCATGTGTGCCTTTCTTTCTTCAACTGAGTTGCACTGAGCTCTCAGGGTCAACCTCTGGCTACCTAAAGCTGGAGGCTGGGTCCCTCTGTTTGGCTTGCTGGAGGGACAGTTCAGGTTTGGGCCCTTTGGGTCCCAGGTTTGGCTGTGCCCAACAGAATCCATCTGTGGGAGGTCCCTAACTGTTTTTAAGGGGGCTCCCTCAGGAGTTTTTAAAGTTTTCACCTTACTAGGCCTACTAGTTTTGGTGCCCCTAATCTGTTGATGGGGGTGCTTTATTTGACAGGGGGCCCTCTGGGTCTCACTGTCCTTCTTGTCCTCTGCAGCCCTGGGCTGACTAAGGCAAGGTAGAGAGGGGCAGGTTACCTGCTCCAGACTGGATCCCACCTGAGAAGGGTCCACTGCCATCAGAGGCTCTGTCAGGCCAGGCCTAACAACCTCTGGGGCAGTTCCTTCATCAGGGGTAAGATCAGTTCCCTGAGGAGGCTGATCCTGTCCTACTGTCTGGTGAGGGGGAGATTTCTCTTCCTCCTCCATGCTCTCAGTTTGGGTGGAGTGATCCATCATTTCAGGCTTCACAACACACATATCTGTTTGAGTTTGAGCTGTGGCCATCACAGCCCCACCAACCTTTTCAGGAGGAGACTCAGTTTGGGTTTCTGCTGTTATCATAACAGCTTTGCTATTCTGTTTTGGAAGAGCTTCTGGTAAAGATGGGGCAGAGAGTTGCTCAGCCCTACCAACCTTTTCAGGAAGGACATCTTGAATTGGGGCTATAGCCAGTACAGCCCCACTAACCCTTCCATTGGAATTTACCATTCTAGAATGGATTTCCTGTTCAACCTCAGCCCAGGCTGAGATTTCCAAATCATTACCCAGTAGACAGTCTACAGGCAAGTTTGGTGACACTGCCACTCTCTTTGGGCCAATGACACCTCCCCAGCTGAGACTTACTACTGCCATGGGATGATTTGTTTGGATGCCATCAATGTTTGTTACCTGGTATCTGGCACCAGGTAAAAGTTGCTTAGAGGGGACTATACAGTCAGCCACCATGGTGATGCTAGCCCCTGTGTCTCTGAAAGCTTCAACTTTCAAACCATTGATGATGGGTTCTTGTCTATATTTGCTCAAGGTATTTGGGCAAACAGAGAAGTTGGCAAACCCCATGCCAGTCTCATAAACAAGATCATTTGGGGATGGGGACCTGGATAGGCCAGGGTCCCCTTGGGCTCCAAAAGTAAACCCACCCAGATTCCTGGGTGTGCTCCCACTTCCTGGGGGATTACTGCTGACAGTAACAGGAGGTGTTGGAGCTGGCTTTGGAGGTATGTTTTCTTTATTGCCATTCTTGGGACAACAGCTGTCTGTTTTGTAATGCCCAACCTGTTTACAGGCATGACAATAAGGCTTTTTCTCAGTTGATGAAGTGTCTTGGGACCCACCCCCCTTCTTGGAGTTTTGGGGCCCTGGGGAAGTGTTTTCTTTACTTTTATCCCCACCCTTATCTTGAGGCTTGGTAGACTCCTTCTTCTGGTTATTGTCCTGATTCTTAGGCCTAATCCTGGTTCTGACCCACTTATCTGCCCTCTTTCCCAATTCTTGGGGAGAGGTCAAATCTGAGTCCACCAGGTGCTGGTGTAAGAGCTGGTTCTGACAATTACTTAGGATCTGCTCCCTCATAATCAAATTATACAATCCTTTGAAGTCATGTACTTTGCTGCCATTTAGCCAACCCTTCAGAGCCTTAGTTGCACAATCAACAAAATCAGTCCAGTCCTGAGTCTGTGTCTTCTGGGTGTCTCTGAACTTTAACCTGTACTGTTCAGTGGTTAAGCCAAACCCATCTATTAGGACACTCTTCAGGACTTTGTAATTGCTGGCATCCTCATGTCTGACAGTGAGGAGCCTATCTCTCCCTTTCTCTGAAAAGGAGTACCATAAGATTGCTGCCCACTGTTCCTCAGGAACCTGCTGTACCATGCAGGCTCTCTCCAGAGCAGTCATCCATTTGTGGATGTCATCCCCTTCCTGATAGGGGGGCACAATCTTTGTCAGGTTTCTACTATCATAGGACCTGGGTTTCTCTTTAGGAATTTTGCTGCCACCAGTGGCATCTAAGCCACTTAATTTCTGTTCCCTTGCCAAGGTAAGTTTAGCTTGAGCCAAGGTAAGTTTAGCTTGAGCCAGAGCTACCTCCTCCCTCTCTATCTGGAGTTGGACAGCCCTCATTCTGGCCCTATGCTCTTTTCTCTGGGAGGGAGTCATCCCTCTTTGAGATTCTCTTGAGGCACTAGAAAGATGAGAGTCCCCTGATGGAGATCTCACCCTCCTGTTACCTGGGAGAATTTGGTTATGAGATCTGGAGTGGTGCTGGCCCTCTCCATTCTCATGTAGGTCCAAGTTGGCCTGGTTAAGCCTGGCAACCTGTACCTGGTTTCCCCTCTGATCCTGATCTTCAGGCTCTTCTAAATCAGAGCCTTCCTCTTCCTCTTCTTCCTCCTCCTCTACTTCATCTTCAGGAAGATCCTCATTCTCAGGGGAGTGTATCCCTTCACCTGATTCTAAGGGAGCCTGACTCACCTTATCTAGGTCATCCTTTTCTAGGAGAGCTACTAGGGAAGGAATGGTAGGGCCTCTGCCCTTTTTTAGCCCCCTGGCTGTGCACAAGGCACTCAGGTCTTTGTGGCTAAGGTTGTCATATCTGGATGTTGTCCCTATAGGATCAACTATTACAGGAGCAGAGCCTGAGGCTCTACCTGTATCAGACATGACTGCTAGTGAGGTGTAAGTGATGCACTTACCTACACTAAGTGTTTTCCTACTGTACCTTGCTAGTGAGTTGTAGTCAGGGTGTGCTAATCCCTTTAATCTACAACTACTAAGTTCAGTAGAACTTAATATGCTAAGCTTTTGATTTATATGTACCTAGAGGTACTTGATGTGATCTTTCAATTTGATAAAGATTGCAATGGTAAAACAAACAGCAAGCTCAAATCCCACCGCTGCACACCAATGTGAGAAGTTGGCCTGATATGTAGTGTTTCCAATTCTGGAACCACTGGGTATCAGTCCAAACAAACCCCAAAGATGTCTGGTTGTAAGTCAACCTTGTTAGACAAGCTATCCTAGTGGTAGCATGGACTAAGCAGCCTAAAGGCTAAACTTAAGAGGTCGTGTTAAGCGAGCTGTTTTACCACATACAATCCTGTAATCAAATGAAAGGACACCACACAAGTATATATTGTAAAAATATATGTATTTATTTCTAAATTACTCCCCAGTACTCTTTATGAGGAAAGGGGCACAAGCGTTAAATCAAAAGCACTGTTAAACATATAAAGTTGGCACAATTATGGCTGAGGGCGGGAGGCCACTCAGACCATATACTAAAAAAATGGTATAAGTAACACTTATCGAGCAATGGTTAGGCCTAGGGCCTAGAGATTCGCTGGGAGCAGTCAGGACAAGCAATGAAGAAGTCGGGAGTAGCCCACAGGATACGGGTGCAGCACGGAAAGTGCGGCGCGCACCAATGTAAAGTCAATGGTGCGTAAAAGTTAGTTAAAGTGAATTAAATGATACTTCCGCTGAACCTAGGAACACAAAACTTCAGACACAGACCCTAGAGGTGTGTGCCAGTGTAAGGACACCGGCGTTGCAAAGTTACCTCACCCACAGGCCGAGGGTGCACAGGGTCGAAGTGGCGTCGGGTTCTGTCACGCAGGTTCTTGGTGCTTGGAGCTGTTGCAGCTGCAGGCGCTGTGAAGCAGAAGTGTCCGGTGCGATCCAAGAGTGGATCGAAGTAGAAAAGTACCTGAAAGCAGAGGGGACAGAGTCTGGGTCACTCAGCAGTGACCAGGGTGGAACCAGGACGGAACCAGGCAATGTCGGGCGCAATCAGGCGGTTGTTGATAGGATTCTCTCCGCTGTCACGTGGGCTCTGGGGCATCTGCGACGTCCAGGAGCAGGTCACGATCTGTCCCACGTAGGCTCTCGCCGTCAGCACCGTCGGCTTCAAGATTGCAGCAAACAGCACTTGGCAAAAGCAATCCACGCGGAACCGGGAGATTGCTTATCACTCGAACCAGGAGGGTCAGAGTGGGTGCTCCTTTTCACAGGAGCTGGTGCAGATCTGGAGCAACCAGAAAAGCGAGTCGTATTTCAAGTTTCGTCGGCACAGGGGCCACAAGCCAGCTGGCAAGTGACCGGGCCAACGCGTCGAGCACACACAGGCAGAAGGGCCCCACGCAGCACTCGTCGAGTGTGGAGGGGTGAGCTTTGGTGCAAGTGGAGCTCGGGGCTGGGGCTTCTCAAACCCCGGTGTACAGCTTCGAGGGTCACTCGTGGGCTGCACGGTCAGCGTCTCGTGGCCTTTCCAAGATGGCGTGCCCCACGCTTCCGGTCGCCTCCACGGGTCTCAGCTCTGCAGGGACTGTGGATCGGGCAGGTAGAAGGCAGGCAAGCTTGATCTCGTCGATCTCTGTCGCTCGAGTTCCGGCGGGAACTGCAACAAAGCAAGGGTCGAGGGCTGGATGGTGCCTGTTTGCACAGGGTGGTCACTCCTTGACCACAAGGGAGATTCTTCAGTCTTCTCACGTCGTGTAGAAAGTCGAAGGGTCCAGATTTCGTTTCTTATGTTTCTTCAGGATGATCTGAGTTGCATTGGCACTGCTCCCCCTCTTATTCCAATCTGAGGGGTGGATCTCCTGCTAGGTCCCTCCCCTGTGGGTGGGACCAGGAAGGGGGGTGGTTACACCCCCTTTCCTTTGTCCAGGTCTCACTGGAGCTGGGGCTGGGCTGCCCCAGAACCGGTTTGACCGGATTATGCAAGGGGAAGCCTTGTGCTCCCCAGTGTGAGAAGTTGGCCTGATATGTAGTGTTTCCAATTCTGGAACCACTGGGTATCAGTCCAAACAAACCCCAAAGATGTCAGGTTGTAAGTCAACCTTGTAGACAAGCTATCCTAGTGGTAGCATGGACTAAGCAGCCTTAAAGGCTTAACTTAAGAGGTCGTGTTAAGCGAGCTTGTTTTACCACATACAATCCTGTAATCAAATGAAAGGACACCACACAAGTATATATTGTAAAAATATATGTATTTATTTCTAAATTACTCCCCAGTACTCTTTATGAGGAAAGGGGCACAAGCGTTAAATCAAAAGCACTGTTAAACATATAAAGTTGGCACAATTATGGCTGAGGGCGGGGGGCCACTCAGACCATATACTAAAAAACTGGTATAAGTAACACTTATCGAACAATGGTTAGGCCTAGGGCCTAGAGATTCGCTGGGAGCAGTCAGGACAAGCAATGAAGAAGTCGGGAGTAGCCCACAGGAGACGGGTGCAGCACGGAAAGTGCGGCGCGCACCAATGTAATGTCAATGGTGCGTAAAAGTTAGTTAAAGTGAATTAAATGATACTTCCGCTGAACCTAGGAACACAAAACTTTAGACACAGACCCTAGAGGTGTGTACCAGTGTAAGGACACCGGCGTTGCAAAGTTACCTCACCCACAGGCCGTGGGTGCACAGGGTCGAAGTGGCGTCGGGTTCTGTCACGCAGGTTCTTGGTGCTTGGAGCTGTTGCAGCTGCAGGCGCGGTGAAGCAGAAGTGTCCGGTGCGATCCAAGGGTGGATCGAAGTAGAAAAGTACCTGAAAGCAGAGGGGACAGAGTCTGGGTCACTCAGCAGTGACCAGGGTGGAACCAGGACGGAACCAGGCAATGTCGGGCGCAATCAGGCGGTTGTCGATAGGCTTCTCTCCGCTGTCACGTGGGCTCTGGGGCATCTGCGACGTCCAGGAGCAGGTCACGATCTGTCCCACGTAGGCTCTCGCCGTCAGCACCGTCGGCTTCAAGATTGCAGCAAACAGCACTTGGCAAAAGCAATCCACGCAGAACCGGGAGATTGCTTATCACTCGAACCAGGAAGGTCAGAGTGGGTGCTCCTTTTCACAGGAGCTGGTGCAGATCTGGAGCAACCAGAAAAGCGAGTCGTATTTCAAGTTTCGTCGGCACAGGGGCCACAAGCCAGCTGGCAAGTGACCGGGCCAACGCGTCGAGCACACACAGGCAGAAGGGCCCCACGCAGCACTCGTCGAGTGTGGAGGGGTGAGCTTTGGTGCAAGTGGAGCTCGGGGCTGGGGCTTCTCAAACCCCGGTGTACAGCTTCGAGGGTCACTCATGGGCTGCACGGTCAGCGTCTCGTGGCCTTTTCAAGATGGCGTGCCCCACGCTTCCGGTCGCCTCCACGGGTCTCAGCTCTGCAGGGACTGTGGATCGGGCAGGTAGAAGGCAGGCAAGCTTGATCTCGTCGATCTCTGTCGCTCGAGTTCCGGCGGGAACTGCAACAAAGCAAGGGTCGAGGGCTGGATGGTGCCTGTTTGCACAGGGTGGTCACTCCTTGACCACAAGGGAGATTCTTCAGTCTTCTCACGTCGTGTAGAAAGTCGAAGGGTCCAGATTTCGTTTCTTATGTTTCTTCAGGATGATCTCAAGTCCGTTGGGACTGCTCCCCCTCTTATTCGAATCTAGGGGGTTGGACATCCTGCTAGGTCCCCTCCTATGGGTGGGACCCAGGAAGGGGGTGGTTACACCCCTCTCCTTTGATCCTGGCCGCGCTGGGACAGGGGCTGGGAGGCCCCAGAACCGGTTTGGCCGGATCCTGCAAGGGGCAGCCTTGTGCTCCCCAGGCAGTGTCTGGTTTCTTTGAAACCTCCCTACTCCAATCCACTATCTCCTGTCTGGGGTGGTTTGACACCGCCCTGTGACAGGAAACTCTTTGTCCAGGCCTCCTCTGCCGGGTTTCGGTCAGCAGCAGGAGGCCAGACCCGTGTCTGTGGCAGGGGCATCCATTTTGTGGATCTGAGGCTCATTTTAAATCAACCGCGTTTCAGTAAAGTAACATGTCTTCTCCCTCTAGAAGGGTGGAATGCTACCCCCGTCGCCAGAACTGGCGAGGGGGTAGTATTCCAATTCGTATGACACCTTACACGACATGTTTTGATAAAGCCAAACCAAAGTTGCTATATAACCGCGAGGATTATAAGGCGCTTAAGAGTATATGGTATGGCATTATCCCGGATCAGCTTAGGGAGTTGTTCCCGACAGCTGCAGACAGGCTCAGCTCATGCCAGAGCACCATCTCACATAAAACCACGCACTCTGCCTCTAGGATTGATGAGGCCTTCCATAGGAGTGGCTTACAGGCTATATATGTGTCCAGATATAGGTTTAGATATAGGTATACTATATCTAAGCAAGGGGTGATTACACCCACTTGCCCCAGCTGAGTGATCAGCCAGTTGTGTCAATTTAAGAACCAGCCAGGGGTGGCAAAAGCTATGCTTCAGCCCCTGGTAGGCCTTGGTGGCACCTATGCCCTGAGCACCTATAGTGCATGGTACAGGGGCTGACAAGGAGTCCATTTCCAATTGTGGTATGTACCTATAGCACATGTATCATAAATTTAGAGAGAGAACAGCAGGCTGGGGGTCTGATTAGCAGGCCCACAGCCTCAGTAAGTCGAAAACCAGTGAAGCAAAAAGCAAAAATTGGGGTGACCATAGGATAGCAGACCCTACTCTCCTACATAACCCCCCCCCAAACGCAGGGACATTAAACTTAACCTTGACCAGATAAGTCTTCATGTTCTAAGTGGAAGTACCTGGAGAGACCATCTGCATTGCCATGGTCAGTCCCTGGGCGGTGCTCCACTGTAAAGTCCATCCCCTGTAGGGAAATGGACCACCTGAGCAGTTTGGGATTTTCACCCTTCATCTGATTTAGCCACAAGAGGGGCTTATGGTCTGTCTGAATTAGGAAGTGAGTACCAAACAAGTATGGCCTCAACTTCTTCAGGGCCCAAACCACAGCAAAGGCCTCCCTCTCAATAGCTGACCAACGTTTCTCCCTGGGGGTCAGCCTTCTGCTAATAAAAGCAATGGGCTGGTCTTGACCATCTTGATTAAGTTGTGAAAGCACAGCTCCCACCCCCAACTCAGAAGCATCTGTCTGTACAATGAACTGTTTGGAGTAGTCAGGACTCTTCAGGATAGGTGCAGAGCACATGGCCTTCTTCAGGTCATCAAATGCCTTTTGACAGCTAACTGTCCACTGAACCTTTTTGGGCATCTTCTTGGATGTCAAGTCATTCAATGGTGTCACAATGGACCCATAGTTCTTTACAAATTTTCTGTAATACCCAGTCAGGCCCAAGAAGGCTCTGACTTGTGTCTGGGTAGTTGGAGGAGCCCAGTCCTGTATGGTCTGGATCTTGCTCTCCAGTGGTTGAACTTGACCCCCACCTACTAGGTGGCCCAAGTACACAACCTTGCTCTGCCCTATCTGGCACTTAGTAGCCTTGATAGTCAGGCCTGCCTTTTGCAGGGCCTCCAGAACCTTCTTCAGGTGGATCAGGTGATCCTCCCAGGTGGAGCTAAAGACAGCAATATCATCTAGATATGCTGCACAAAAGTCATCCAACCCAGCAAGGACTTGGTTCACCAACCTTTGGAAAGTGGCAGGTGCATTTTTCAAGCCAAAGGGCATTACCACAAACTGATAATGTCCACTAGGGGTCGAAAATGCTGTTTTGGCTTTTGACTCCTCAGCTAGTCTGATTTGCCAGTAGCCAGCTGTCAAATCAAATGTGCTCAGAAACTTGGCAGAAGCCAATTTATCAATGAGCTCATCTGCTCTTGGAATGGGATGAGCATCTGTCCTAGTGACAGCATTGAGACCTCTGTAGTCCACACAAAACCTCATTTCTCTCTTCCCATCTTTGGTATGAGGTTTTGGCACAAGGACCACTGGGCTAGCCCATGGGCTCTCTGATGGCTCAATCACTCCAAGCTCCAACATCTTTTGCACCTCAGCCTTTATACAATCCCTGACATGGTCAGGTTGCCTGTAGATCTTATTCTTCACAGGCAGATTGTCACCAGTGTCCACCTCATGGGTGCACCAGTTAGTCTGACTGGGTGTGAGTGAAAACAATTGTCTGTGGGCCTGCAACACCTGTCTGCAGTCCACCTGTTGCTGCTCAGTGAGGCTGCCTGCCAAGGCTACTCCATCAACTGAACCATCATCAGGGTTCTGGGAAAGCAGGTCTGGGAGAGGGTCACTCTCTTCCTCCTGTTCCCCATCTGTGGCCATGAGGAGACTCATGTCCTCCCTGTCAACAAATGCTTTCAATCTGTTCACATGGAGCACCCTGTGGGGGCTCCTAGGGGTACCAAAGTCAACCAAGTAGGTGACTTCTCCCTTCTTTTCAATGATAGGGTAGGGTCCAGTCCATTTGTCCTGGAGAGCTGCTGGCCCCACTGGGTCCAACACCCACACCTTCTGTCCTGGCTGGAACTCAACCATAACAGCCTTTTGGTCATGCCAGGCTTTCTGTAATTCCTGACTTGCCTCAAGGTTTTTGGATGCTCTCTCCATGTATTCAGCCATCCTGGAGCGGAGACCAAGTACATAGTCCACAATGTCTAGTTTAGGCTTTTTGAGAGGTAACTCCCATCCTTCCTTCACCAAACTCAATGGACCTCTTACAGGGTGGCCAAACAAAAGTTCAAAAGGGCTGTAGCCAACCCCCTTCTGTGGGACCTCTCTGTAAGCAAAGAGCAAGCAGGGTAAAAGGATGTCCCATTTCCGCCTAAGCTTCTCTGGTAAACCTTTTATCATTCCCTTTAGGGTCTTGTTGAACCTTTCCACAAGCCCATTGCACTGTGGATGGTAGGGTGTGGTAAACTTATAGTTTACTCCACACTCTTTCCACATTGCTTTTAAGTATCCAGACATAAAGTTAGTACCTCTGTCTGAAAGAACCTCCTTTGGAAAGCCCACTCTTGAGAAAACTGCAATGAGGGCTTTTGCCACCACAGGAGCTTTGGTGGTCCTCAGGGGAATTGCCTCTGGGTACCTGGTGGCATGATCCACTACCACCAGTATAAATCTGTGCCCAGATGCTGTTTGAGGATCCATGGGACCCACAATGTCTATTCCAACTCTTTCAAAGGGTACCCCCACCACAGGTAGTGGTATCAGGGGGGCCTTTGTTGTGCCACCTGACTTGCCACTGGCTTGGCAAGTGACACAGGAGCGACAAAACTCCTTGACATTTTCTGACATGTGAGGCCAGTGAAAGTGTGGAACAAGCCTGTCCCAAGTCTTATTCTGGCCTAAGTGTCCTGCAAGGGGAATATCATGGGCCAAGGTAAGAAGGAAGCCCCTAAACTTCAAAGGTATAGCCAACCTCCTGGTGGTGCCAGGCTTGGGGTCTCTAGCCTCTGAATAAAGGAGCCCTTCATCCCAATACACCTTATGGTTACCTTGAGCATTCCCTGCAGCCTCAGCAGCAGCTTGCTGTCTGAGGGGTTCAAGTGAAGGGCAATCTAATTGGGCCTGCCCCAGGTCTGCCCTTGAGGGTCCCCCTGTCCCCAGAAACTCAACCTGTTCAGGTTCAAGCTCATCTGAGACAGTCTCCTCTTGGACTGCAGAATCAGTTTCCTGTGAAACTTGATCCTCAACCTGGGGCAAGTGGGAAGGCACAGCCTTAACCCTCTTGCTCCTCCTCTTGGGTTGTGGTTGGTCTATTGTTTCAAGATCCACCACTGGTTCAGGAAGGCACTTCTTAGCCTGAGACCTTGTCACTGCAAGGACATGAGCTGAAATCCCTAGCATTTCTGCATGAGTCCTGTACTCCACTTCTGACCAAACTGAGCTTTCAAGATCATTGCCTAACAGACAGTCTACTGGGAGGTCTGCACTCACAACAACTTTCTTTAGGCCATCTACCCCTCCCCAGGAGAAGTTCACAACAGCCACACTATGGGAAGTAGTGGAGTTGCTTGCATTGGTCACTAGGTAACTTTCACCTAGTACAATCTGTCCAGGGTCCACAAAGCCAGGTGTCACCATTGTGACACTGGCACAAGTGTCCCTGTAGGCCTGAGCCAGTTTCTCATTAATTAAGGGAGTCTGCCTATATTTGCCCAGGTTACTGGGGCTTACTGCAGTGGTCAAAGATAAGTCCACATCATATAGGAGAACTGCCTGTGTGGGGATTCTGACTAGGCCAGATTCCACCTCAGTACCCAGGGTCAACCCTACTAAACCCTTTGGCTGTGTACCACCACTGTTAACTGTACTAGGGGGTGCAGGTGCTTTAGGAGCTGCAGTGGTGGGGACTGGATTTTTCTTAGTGCATTCACTGCCCCAGTGTGAAACTGATTTGCAGGTATTACACCAAGGTTTCTTTGGGCCATCATTCTTCTTTTTCTTGTTTCCATTTTGGGAACCCCCCTCCTTATTGCTAGTTTGGGGGCCTGAAGACTTCTGGTCCTTTTCTTTATCTTTCTGATTCCCACCCTTCTGGTCTGTTTTCTTCTGGTCACCTTGGTTCTGGTTTTTCTGCTTAATCCTTGTTCTGACCCATTTGTCTGCCTTCTTTCCCAATTCTTGGGGAGAGGTCAAATCAGAGTCAACAAGGTATTGATGCAACAGCTGGTTCTGACAGTTATTAAGGATCTGTTCTCTCATCATAAGATTGTACAATCCTGTATAGTCTGAAACTTTACTTCCCTGCAGCCAACCCTCCAGAGCCTTAGTGGCACAATCTACAAAATCAGTCCAGTCCTGAGTCTGTGCTTTTTGGGTGTCTCTGAACAACAACCTGTATTGCTCAGTGGTTAGGCCAAACCCTTCAATAAGAGCACTCTTCAGAACAGAGTAGTTTTTGGCATCCTCAGGTCTAACAGTGAGGAGCCTGTCCCTCCCTTTCTCAGAAAAGGAGTACCATAAAATTGCTGCCCACTGATCCTCAGGGACCTGCTGTACCATGCAGGCCCTCTCAAGAGCAGTCATCCATTTGTGGATATCATCCCCTTCCTTGTAGGGGGGCACAATTTTTGTCAGGTTTCTATTGTCATAGGCCCTGTCTTTTTCTTTAGGAATTTTGCTGCCACCAGTGGCATCTAAGCCACTTATTTTTTTCTCCCTTGCCAAGGTAAGTTTAGCTTGTTCCAAGGTAAGCTTAGCTTGAGCCAGGGCTACCTCTTCCCTCTCTATTTGGAGTTGGACAGCCCTCATTCTGGCCCTATGCTCTTTTCTCTGGGAGGAAGTCATCCCTCTTTGAGATTCTCTTGAGGCACTAGAAAGGTGAGAGTCCCCTGATAGAGACCTCTCCCTCCTATTACCTGGGAGAATTTGGTTATGAGATCTGGGGTGGTGCTGGCCCTCCCCATTCCCATGTAGGTCCAAGTTGGCCTGGTTAAGGCTGGCAACCTGTCCCTGGTTTCCCCTCTGATCCTGATCTTCAGGCTCTTCTAAATCAGAGCCTTCCTCTTCCTCTTCCTCCTCCACTACATCATCATCTGGAAGATCCTCATTCTCAGGGGAGTTTATCCCTTCACCTGATTCTAAGGGAGCCTGACTCACCTTATCTAGGTCATCCTTTTCTAGGAGAGCTATTAGGGAAGGAATGGTAGGGCCTCTGCCCTTTTTTAGCCCCCTGGCTGTGCACAAGGCACTCAGGTCTTTGTGGCTAAGGTTGTCATATCTGGATGTTGTCCCTATAGGATCAACTTCTACAGGAGCAGAGCCTGAGGCTCTATCTGCATCAGACATGACTGCTAGTGAGGTGTAAGTGGTGCACTTACCTACACTAAGTGGTTTCCTACTGTACCTTGCTAGTGAGTTGTAGTCAGGGTGTGCTAATCCCTTTAATCTACAACTACTAAGTTCAGTAGAACTTAATATGCTAAGCTTTTGATTTATATGTACCTAGAGGTACTTGATGTGATCTTTCAATTTGATAAAGATTGCAATGGTAAAACAAACAGCAAGCTCAAATCCGCACCGCTGCACACCAATGTGAGAAGTTGGCCTGATATGTAGTGTTTCCAATTCTGGAACCACTGGGTATCAGTCCAAACAAACCCCAAAGATGTCAGGTTGTAAGTCAACCTTGTAGACAAGCTATCCTAGTGGTAGCATGGACTAAGCAGCCTTAAAGGCTTAACTTAAGAGGTCGTGTTAAGCGAGCTTGTTTTACCACATACAATCCTGTAATCAAATGAAAGGACACCACACAAGTATATATTGTAAAAATATATGTATTTATTTCTAAATTACTCCCCAGTACTCTTTATGAGGAAAGGGGCACAAGCGTTAATTCAAAAGCACTGTTAAACATATAAAGTTGGCACAATTATGGCTGAGGGCGGGGGGCCACTCAGACCATATACTAAAAAACTGGTATAAGTAACACTTATCGAACAATGGTTAGGCCTAGGGCCTAGAGATTCGCTGGGAGCAGTCAGGACAAGCAATGAAGAAGTCGGGAGTAGCCCACAGGAGACGGGTGCAGCACGGAAAGTGCGGCGCGCACCAATGTAATGTCAATGGTGCGTAAAAGTTAGTTAAAGTGAATTAAATGATACTTCCGCTGAACCTAGGAACACAAAACTTTAGACACAGACCCTAGAGGTGTGTACCAGTGTAAGGACACCGGCGTTGCAAAGTTACCTCACCCACAGGCCGTGGGTGCACAGGGTCGAAGTGGCGTCGGGTTCTGTCACGCAGGTTCTTGGTGCTTGGAGCTGTTGCAGCTGCAGGCGCGGTGAAGCAGAAGTGTCCGGTGCGATCCAAGGGTGGATCGAAGTAGAAAAGTACCTGAAAGCAGAGGGGACAGAGTCTGGGTCACTCAGCAGTGACCAGGGTGGAACCAGGACGGAACCAGGCAATGTCGGGCGCAATCAGGCGGTTGTCGATAGGCTTCTCTCCGCTGTCACGTGGGCTCTGGGGCATCTGCGACGTCCAGGAGCAGGTCACGATCTGTCCCACGTAGGCTCTCGCCGTCAGCACCATCGGCTTCAAGATTGCAGCAAACAGCACTTGGCAAAAGCAATCCACGCAGAACCGGGAGATTGCTTATCACTCGAACCAGGAAGGTCAGAGTGGGTGCTCCTTTTCACAGGAGCTGGTGCAGATCTGGAGCAACCAGAAAAGCGAGTCGTATTTCAAGTTTCGTCGGCACAGGGGCCACAAGCCAGCTGGCAAGTGACCGGGCCAACGCGTCGAGCACACACAGGCAGAAGGGCCCCACGCAGCACTCGTCGAGTGTGGAGGGGTGAGCTTTGGTGCAAGTGGAGCTCGGGGCTGGGGCTTCTCAAACCCCGGTGTACAGCTTCGAGGGTCACTCGTGGGCTGCACGGTCAGCGTCTCGTGGCCTTTTCAAGATGGCGTGCCCCACGCTTCCGGTCGCCTCCACGGGTCTCAGCTCTGCAGGGACTGTGGATCGGGCAGGTAGAAGGCAGGCAAGCTTGATCTCGTCGATCTCTGTCGCTCGAGTTCCGGCGGGAACTGCAACAAAGCAAGGGTCGAGGGCTGGATGGTGCCTGTTTGCACAGGGTGGTCACTCCTTGACCACAAGGGAGATTCTTCAGTCTTCTCACGTCGTGTAGAAAGTCGAAGGGTCCAGATTTCGTTTCTTATGTTTCTTCAGGATGATCTCAAGTCCGTTGGGACTGCTCCCCCTCTTATTCGAATCTAGGGGGTTGGACATCCTGCTAGGTCCCCTCCTATGGGTGGGACCCAGGAAGGGGGTGGTTACACCCCTCTCCTTTGATCCTGGCCGCGCTGGGACAGGGGCTGGGAGGCCCCAGAACCGGTTTGGCCGGATCCTGCAAGGGGCAGCCTTGTGCTCCCCAGGCAGTGTCTGGTTTCTTTGAAACCTCCCTACTCCAATCCACTATCTCCTGTCTGGGGTGGTTTGACACCGCCCTGTGACAGGAAACTCTTTGTCCAGGCCTCCTCTGCCGGGTTTCGGTCAGCAGCAGGAGGCCAGACCCGTGTCTGTGGCAGGGGCATCCATTTTGTGGATCTGAGGCTCATTTTAAATCAACCGCGTTTCAGTAAAGTAACATGTCTTCTCCCTCTAGAAGGGTGGAATGCTACCCCCGTCGCCAGAACTGGCGAGGGGGTAGTATTCCAATTCGTATGACACCTTACACGACATGTTTTGATAAAGCCAAACCAAAGTTGCTATATAACCGCGAGGATTATAAGGCGCTTAAGAGTATATGGTATGGCATTATCCCGGATCAGCTTAGGGAGTTGTTCCCGACAGCTGCAGACAGGCTCAGCTCATGCCAGAGCACCATCTCACATAAAACCACGCACTCTGCCTCTAGGATTGATGAGGCCTTCCATAGGAGTGGCTTACAGGCTATATATGTGTCCAGATATAGGTTTAGATATAGGTATACTATATCTAAGCAAGGGGTGATTACACCCACTTGCCCCAGCTGAGTGATCAGCCAGTTGTGTCAATTTAAGAACCAGCCAGGGGTGGCAAAAGCTATGCTTCAGCCCCTGGTAGGCCTTGGTGGCACCTATGCCCTGAGCACCTATAGTGCATGGTACAGGGGCTGACAAGGAGTCCATTTCCAATTGTGGTATGTACCTATAGCACATGTATCATAAATTTAGAGAGAGAACAGCAGGCTGGGGGTCTGATTAGCAGGCCCACAGCCTCAGTAAGTCGAAAACCAGTGAAGCAAAAAGCAAAAATTGGGGTGACCATAGGATAGCAGACCCTACTCTCCTACACCCAGGCACTGTCTGGTTTCATTCAAACCTCCCTGCTACAATCCACTATCTCCTGTCTGGGGTGGTGTCACACCTCCCTGTGACAGGAAATCCTTTGTCCAGGCCTCCTCTGCTGAGTTTCGGTCAGCAGCAGGAGGTCAGACATGTGTCTGTGGCAGAAGCATCCATTTTGTGGATCTGAGGCTCTTTTAAAAATCAACCGCGTTTTAGCAAAAGTAACATGTCGTCCCCTCTAGAGGGGTGGAATGCTACCCCCGTCGCCAGGACTGGCGAGGGGGTAGTATTCCAAATCGTATGACACCTTACACGACATGTTTTGATAAAGCCAAACCAAAGTTGACATATAACCGCGAGGATTATAATGCACTTAATAGTATATGGTTTGGCATTATCCCGGAACAGCTAAGGGAATTGGTCCCGACAGCTGCAGACAGGCTCAGCTCATGCTAGAGCACCATCTCACATTAAACCACGCACTCTGCCTTCAGGATTGTTAAGGCCTGCCATAGGAGTGGCTCACAGGTTTATATGTGCCCAGATAGGTTTAGATATAGGCATACTATATCTAAGCAAGGGGTGATTACACCACCTTGCCCCAGCTGAGTGATCAGCCAGTTGTGTCAATTTTAGATAGCCAGCCAGGGGTGGCAAAAGATATGCTGCAGCCCCTGGTAGGCCTTGGATGCACCTATGCCCTGGGCACCTATAGTGCTCTGTACAGGGGCTGATAAGGTGACCCAAGCCAATCTAGTTATGCACCTAGGGTACATGGAATCCATTTTACAGAGAGAGCAGATAGCCTGGGGCCCTGATTAGCAGGGAACCAGGCCAACTAAGTCGAAAACCAGCTAAACACAAGGCAAAAAATCTGGGGTAACCATAGTCAGGTAGCCACCTTCCTACACCGTGACACCTCCGTTTGAACCACGGACGTGTGCGCTGCAAAAGCTCGCATCACTGGCGGCGCCTGCAGTGCTCTGCTCCAAGAGATATGTTGCTGCCAGTGCCAGCAGCTGCCCTTCATAAATAGTTAATCTCTGTGAGAGAGACTGAGAGACAGCAGCGCTAGGTGGCTACAATGTAAAGATCCTTCTGCTGGCTCCAGGTTGGCGCTGCAATTTCCTGCCGCGCCGTGTAAGTTTATACAGTTATGCTGCCAATTAATTACGAGGGCGGCCTCGGGGGGAGGGGGCCTTGCCGTCACGTCCGGAGGAAGTAGTGAGCACACTGAGGCAGAAGCGGCAGAGGACTCAAATCGAATCAGGGAGTCCTTGCCGTGGCGTGCAGCACGGCTGCACAGACAGTTTTTGTTCTCACCAATGATTGGTGACTTGGGTCCTGAATTGGTGATCTGACTCACCCGCGGCCCGTCCGCCGCCAAAGTCAGTGGTGGTGCCTCAACAGGCAGTGAGTGCTGCAGAACCGAGGCCATGATAAAATGCGAGGCCTACTCCAGTCCTTAACTCGAGGCCTTGACCACTGCTCACCGTGCAGGGAGGGAAAGTCGTTGCGGCTGGCTGGTGTAAGTGTGTCACACTGACTACCTATTAAGTTAGTACCAGTTGGATGTTTCAGACAATAATTGAAAGTTGCTTGTATTACGGTCTCACTTCCCCCTTGGTATTGAAAGACCTGTTCATCAGGTGCGTGCTCACAAATATCACTAGCGTACTGTTGTAATTAGCGATTGTTAACTAATGTACATTCCTAAAGCGGCCGCGGCGCGGCTTCTTTAGGTAATTTTTTAATTCTAGTGCTCGGGCCGACTCGCCCGAACAGAATTGTATTTATATGAAAAACCAAAAGAAACCAAAAGCTTATTTTCAAAGGATTTGGTAACGTGTGTTTGCTTTTACTCATTTTCTGTCAATGGGGGCATTGAGTGCTGATCCGAGCCAAGGTGCTGGAGTCGCACACCAGTCGCATTCCCTGTCTGCTGTTTATTTGTTCCACAGAAATTGTCTTCAGATGCCAAATATCACGCATTCTTAGCTGTCAAGTTTTCAGATTGCATCTGAAAACATTAGCAACGTTTAAGTGCTTTTTTTGTATCAGTGACATTCCATGGCTTTTGTGTAACATTTAACGTGAGACTTAATTGTGATTAAAAACAAACAGCAAAAATCCCTGTACACAATACATATCAGAAGTAATCCCGTTGCCGCAACATGAAGCTATAAAAGCATGTTCCACTTCATCTTTTTTTCAATTTTTCTTGCTTTCACTGAGGAACGGCTGCTCACTGGCACCAGGCTGCCACTGAATTTAAAGGAGCCTGCGCCTGTAGAGAGCATGGACTCCCATCACAAGCTAGTGCGCATAGATTGTGTAACCATCTGGGTCTGCAGTCCAGTCACACGGTGGTCCGACATGCTCTGTGCAGGAGAAGTCCAAAAACATGCAACGCTCCCTTGGTAACCTGGTGTAGGAGAGTAGGGTCTGCTATCCTATGGTCACCCCAATTTTTGCTTTTTGCTTCACTGGTTTTCGACTTACTGAGGCTGTGGGTCTGCTAATCAGACCCCCAGCCTGCTGTTCTCTCTCTAAATTTATAATACATGTGCTATAGGTACATACCACAATTGGAAATGGACTCCTTGTCAGCCCCTGTACCATGCACTATAGGTGCTCAGGGCATAGGTGCCACCAAGGCCTACCAGGGGCTGAAGCATAGCTTTTGCCACCCCTGGCTGGTTCTTAAATTGACACAACTGGCTGATCACTCAGCTGGGGCAAGTGGGTGTAATCACCCCTTGCTTAGATATAGTATACCTATATCTAAACCTATATCTGGACACATATATAACCTGTGAGCCACTCCTATGGAAGGCCTCATCAATCCTGGAGGCAGAGTGCGTGGTTTTATGTGAGATGGAGCTCTGGCATGAGCTGAGCCTGTCTGCAGCTGTCGGGAACAACTCCCTAAGCTGATCCGGGATAATGCCATACCATATACTCTTAAGCGCCTTATAATCCTCGCGGTTATATAGCAACTTTGGTTTGGCTTTATCAAAACATGTCGTGTAAGGTGTCATACGAATTGGAATACTACCCCCTCGCCAGTTCTGGCGACGGGGGTAGCATTCCACCCTTCTAGAGGGAGAAGACATGTTACTTTACTGAAACGCGGTTGATTTAAAATGAGCCTCAGATCCACAAAATGGATGCCCCTGCCACAGACACGGGTCTGGCCTCCTGCTGCTGACCGAAACCCGGCAGAGGAGGCCTGGACAAAGAGTTTCCTGTCACAGGGCGGTGTCAAACCACCCCAGACAGGAGATAGTGGATTGGAGTAGGGAGGTTTCAAAGAAACCAGACACTGCCTGGGGAGCACAAGGCTGCCCCTTGCAGGATCCGGCCAAACCGGTTCTGGGGCCTCCCAGCCCCTGTCCCAGCGCGGCCAGGATCAAAGGAGAGGGGTGTAACCACCCCCTTCCTGGGTCCCACCCATAGGAGGGGACCTAGCAGGATGTCCAACCCCCTAGGTTCGAATAAGAGGGGGAGCAGTCCCAACGGACTTCAGATCATCCTGAAGAAACATAAGAAACGAAATCTGGACCCTTCGACTTTCTACACGACGTGAGAAGACTGAAGAATCTCCCTTGTGGTCAAGGAGTGACCACCCTGTGCAAACAGGCACCGTCCAGCCCTCGACCCTTGCTTTGTTGCAGTTCCCGCCGGAACTCGAGCGACAGAGATCGACGAGATCAAGCTTGCCTGCCTTCTACCTGCCCGATCCACAGTCCCTGCAGAGCTGAGACCCGTGGAGGCGACCGGAAGCGTGGGGCACGCCATCTTGAAAAGGCCACGAGACGCTGACCGTACAGCCCACGAGTGATCCTCGAAGCTGTGCACCGGGGTTTGAGAAGCCCCAGCCCCGAGCTCCACTTGCACCAAAGCTCACCCCTCCACACTCGACGAGTGCTGCGTGGGGCCCTTCTGCTTGTGTGGTCTCGACGCGTTGGCCCGGTCACTTGCCAGCTGGCTTGTGGCCCCTGTGCCGACGAAACTTGAAATCCGACTTGCTTTTCTGGTTGCTCCAGATCTGCACCAGCTCCTGTGAAAAGGAGCACCCACTCTGACCCTCCTGGTTCGAGTGATAAGCAATCTCCCGGTTCCGCGTGGATTGCTTTTGCCAAGTGCTGTTTGCTGCAATCTTGAAGCCGACGGTGCTGACGGCGAGAGCCTACGTGGGACAGATCGTGACCTGCTCCTGGACGTCGCAGATGCCCCAGAGCCCACGTGACAGCGGAGAGAAGCCTATCGACAACCGCCTGATTGCGCCCGACATTGCCTGGTTCCGTCCTGGTTCCACCCTGGTCACTGCTGAGTGACCCAGACTCTGTCCCCTCTGCTTTCAGGTACTTTTCTACTTCGATCCACCCTTGGATCGCACCGGACACTTCTGCTTCACAGCGCCTGCAGCTGCAACAGCTCCAAGCACCAAGAACCTGCGTGACAGAACCCGACGCCACTTCGACCCTGTGCACCCACGGCCTGTGGGTGAGGTAACTTTGCAACGCCGGTGTCCTTACACTGGCACACACCTCTAGGGTCTGTGTCTAAAGTTTTGTGTTCCTAGGTTCAGCGGAAGTATCATTTAATTCACTTTAACTAACTTTTACGCACCATTGACATTACATTGGTGCGCGCCGCACTTTCCGTGCTGCACCCGTATCCTGTGGGCTACTCCCGACTTCTTCATTGCTTGTCCTGACTGCTCCCAGCGAATCTCTAGGCCCTAGGCCTAACCATTGCTCGATAAGTGTTACTTATACCATTTTTTTAGTATATGGTCTGAGTGGCCCCCCGCCCTCAGCCATAATTGTGCCAACTTTATATGTTTAACAGTGCATTTGATTTAACGCTTGTGCCCCTTTCCTCATAAAGAGTACTGGGGAGTAATTTAGAAATAAATACATATATTTTTACAATATATACTTGTGTGGTGTCCTTTCATTTGATTACAGGATTGTATGTGGTAAAACAGCTCGCTTAACACGACCTCTTAAGTTAAGCCTTTAAGGCTGCTTAGTCCATGCTACCACTAGGATAGCTTGTCTACAAGGTTGACTTACAACCTGACATCTTTGGGGTTTGTTTGGACTGATACCCAGTGGTTCCAGAATTGGAAACACTACATATCAGGCCAACTTCTCACATTGGTGTGCAGCGGTGCGGATTTGAGCTTGCTGTTAGTTTTACCATTGCAATCTTTATCAAATTGAAAGATCACATCAAGTACCTCTAGGTACATATAAATCAAAAGCTTAGCATATTAAGTTCTACTGAACTTAGTAGTTGTAGATTAAAGGGATTAGCACACCCTGACTACAACTCACTAGCAAGGTACAGTAGGAAACCACTTAGTGTAGGTAAGTGCACCACTTACACCTCACTAGCAGTCATGTCTGATGCAGATAGAGCCTCAGGCTCTGCTCCTGTAGAAGTTGATCCTATAGGGACAACATCCAGATATGACAACCTTAGCCACAAAGACCTGAGTGCCTTGTGCACAGCCAGGGGGCTAAAAAAGGGCAGAGGCCCTACCATTCCTTCCCTAATAGCTCTCCTAGAAAAGGATGACCTAGATAAGGTGAGTCAGGCTCCCTTAGAATCAGGTGAAGGGATAAACTCCCCTGAGAATGAGGATCTTCCAGATGATGATGTAGTGGAGGAGGAAGAGGAAGAGGAAGGCTCTGATTTAGAAGAGCCTGAAGATCAGGATCAGAGGGGAAACCAGGTACAGGTTGCCAGCCTTAACCAGGCCAACTTGGACCTACATGGGAATGGGGGGGGCCAGCACCACCCCAGATCTCATAACCAAATTCTCCCAGGTAATAGGAGGGAGAGATCTCTATCAGGGGACTCTCACCTTTCTAGTGCCTCAAGAGAATCTCAAAGAGGAATGACTTCCTCCCAGAGAAAAGAGCATAGGGCCAGGATGAGGGCTGTCCAACTCCAAATAGAAAGGGAAGAGGTAGCCTTGGCTCAAGCTAAACTTGCTTTAGCAAGAGAGAGAAAATTGTGTGGCTTAGATGCCACTGGTGGCAGCAAAGTTCCTAAAGAAAAAGACAGGGCCTATGACAATAGAAACCTGACAAAAATTGTGCCCCCCTACAAGGAAGGGGATGATATCCACAAATGGATGACTGCTCTTGAGAGGGCCTGCATGGTACAGCAGGTCCCTGAGGATCAGTGGGCAGCAATTTTATGGTACTCCTTTTCTGAGAAAGGGAGGGACAGGCTCCTCACTGTTAGACCTGAGGATGCCAAAAACTACTCTGTTCTGAAGAGTGCTCTTATTGAAGGGTTTGGCCTAACCACTGAGCAATACAGGTTGTTGTTCAGAGACACCCAAAAAGCACAGACTCAGGACTGGACTGATTTTGTAGATTGTGCCACTAAGGCTCTGGAGGGTTGGCTGCAGGGAAGTAAAGTTTCAGACTATACAGGATTGTACAATCTTATGATGAGAGAACAGATCCTTAATAACTGTCAGAACCAGCTGTTGCATCAATACCTTGTTGACTCTGATTTGACCTCTCCCCAAGAATTGGGAAAGAAGGCAGACAAATGGGTCAGAACAAGGATTAAGCAGAAAAACCAGAACCAAGGTGACCAGAAGAAAACAGACCAGAAGGGTGGGAATCAGAAAGATAAAGAAAAGGACCAGAAGTCTTCAGGCCCCCAAACTAGCAATAAGGAGGGGGGTTCCCAAAATGGAAACAAGAAAAAGAAGAATGATGGCCCAAAGAAACCTTGGTGTAATACCTGCAAATCAGTTTCACACTGGGGCAGTGAATGCACTAAGAAAAATCCAGTCCCCACCACTGCAGCTCCTAAAGCAACTGCACCCCCTAGTACAGTCAGCAGTGGTGGTACACAGCCAAAGGGTTTAGTAGGGTTGACCCTGGGTACTGAGGTGGAATCTGGCCTAGTCAGAATCCCCACACAGGCAGTTCTCCTATATGATGTGGACTTATCTTTGCCCACTGCAGTAAGCCCCAGTAACCTGGGCAAATATAGGCAGACTCCCTTAATTAATGAGAAACTGGCTCAGGCCTACAGGGACACTTGTGCCAGTGTCACAATGGTGACACCTGGCTTTGTGGACCCTGGACAGATTGTACTAGGTGAAAGTTACCTAGTGACCAATGCAAGCAACTCCACTACTTCCCATAGTGTGGCTGTTGTGAACTTCTCCTGGGGAGGGGTAGATGGCCTAAAGAAAGTTGTTGTGAGTGCAGACCTCCCAGTAGACTGTCTGTTAGGCAATGATCTTGAAAGCTCAGTTTGGTCAGAAGTGGAGTACAGGACTCATGCAGAAATGCTAGGGATTTCAGCTCATGTCCTTGCAGTGACAAGGTCTCAGGCTAAGAAGTGCCTTCCTGAACCAGTGGTGGATCTTGAAACAATAGACCAACCACAACCCAAGAGGAGGAGCAAGAGGGTTAAGGCTGTGCCTTCCCACTTGCCCCAGGTTGAGGATCAAGTTTCACAGGAAACTGATTCTGCAGTCCAAGAGGAGACTGTCTCAGATGAGCTTGAACCTGAACAGGTTGAGTTTCTGGGGACAGGGGGACCCTCAAGGGCAGACCTGGGGCAGGCCCAATTAGATTGCCCTTCACTTGAACCCCTCAGACAGCAAGCTGCTGCTGAGGCTGCAGGGAATGCTCAAGGTACCCATAAGGTGTATTGGGATGAAGGGCTCCTTTATTCAGAGGCTAGAGACCCCAAGCCTGGCACCACCAGGAGGTTGGTTATACCTTTGAAGTTTAGGGGCTTCCTTCTTACCTTGGCCCATGATATTCCCCTTGCAGGACACTTAGGCCAGAATAAGACTTGGGACAGGCTTGTTCCACACTTTCACTGGCCTCACATGTCAGAAAATGTCAAGGAGTTTTGTCGCTCCTGTGTCACTTGCCAAGCCAGTGGTAAGTCAGGTGGCACAACAAAGGCCCCCCTGATACCACTACCTGTGGTGGGGGTACCCTTTGAAAGAGTTGGAATAGACATTGTGGGTCCCATGGATCCTCAAACAGCATCTGGGCACAGATTTATACTGGTGGTAGTGGATCATGCCACCAGGTACCCAGAGGCAATTCCCCTGAGGACCACCACAGCTCCTGTGGTGGCAAAAGCCCTCATTGCAGTTTTCTCAAGAGTGGGCTTTCCAAAGGAGGTTCTTTCAGACAGAGGTACTAACTTTATGTCTGGATACTTAAAAGCAATGTGGAAAGAGTGTGGAGTAAACTATAAGTTTACCACACCCTACCATCCACAGTGCAATGGGCTTGTGGAAAGGTTCAACAAGACCCTAAAGGGAATGATAAAAGGTTTACCAGAGAAGCTTAGGCGGAAATGGGACATCCTTTTACCCTGCTTGCTCTTTGCTTACAGAGAGGTCCCACAGAAGGGGGTTGGCTACAGCCCTTTTGAACTTTTGTTTGGTGTGAGAAGTTGGCCTGATATGTAGTGTTTCCAATTCTGGAACCACTGGGTATCAGTCCAAACAAACCCCAAAGATGTCAGGTTGTAAGTCAACCTTGTAGACAAGCTATCCTAGTGGTAGCATGGACTAAGCAGCCTTAAAGGCTTAACTTAAGAGGTCGTGTTAAGCGAGCTTGTTTTACCACATACAATCCTGTAATCAAATGAAAGGACACCACACAAGTATATATTGTAAAAATATATGTATTTATTTCTAAATTACTCCCCAGTACTCTTTATGAGGAAAGGGGCACAAGCGTTAAATCAAAAGCACTGTTAAACATATAAAGTTGGCACAATTATGGCTGAGGGCGGGGGGCCACTCAGACCATATACTAAAAAAATGGTATAAGTAACACTTATCGAGCAATGGTTAGGCCTAGGGCCTAGAGATTCGCTGGGAGCAGTCAGGACAAGCAATGAAGAAGTCGGGAGTAGCCCACAGGAGACGGGTGCAGCACGGAAAGTGCGGCGCGCACCAATGTAAAGTCAATGGTGCGTAAAAGTTAGTTAAAGTGAATTAAATGATACTTCCGCTGAACCTAGGAACACAAAACTTTAGACACAGACCCTAGAGGTGTGTACCAGTGTAAGGACACCGGCGTTGCAAAGTTACCTCACCCACAGGCCGTGGGTGCACAGGGTCGAAGTGGCGTCGGGTTCTGTCACGCAGGTTCTTGGTGCTTGGAGCTGTTGCAGCTGCAGGCGCTGTGAAGCAGAAGTGTCCGGTGCGATCCGAGGGTGGATCGAAGTAGAAAAGTACCTGAAAGCAGAGGGGACAGAGTCTGGGTCACTCAGCAGTGACCAGGGTGGAACCAGGACGGAACCAGGCAATGTCGGGCGCAATCAGGCGGTTGTCGATAGGCTTCTCTCCGCTGTCACGTGGGCTCTGGGGCATCTGCGACGTCCAGGAGCAGGTCACGATCTGTCCCACGTAGGCTCTCGCCGTCAGCACCGTCGGCTTCAAGATTGCAGCAAACAGCACTTGGCAAAAGCAATCCACGCGGAACCGGGAGATTGCTTATCACTCGAACCAGGAGGGTCAGAGTGGGTGCTCCTTTTCACAGGAGCTGGTGCAGATCTGGAGCAACCAGAAAAGCAAGTCGTATTTCAAGTTTCGTCGGCACAGGGGCCACAAGCCAGCTGGCAAGTGACCGGGCCAACGCGTCGAGCGCACACAAGCAGAAGGGCCCCACGCAGCACTCGTCGAGTGTGGAGGGGTGAGCTTTGGTGCAAGTGGAGCTCGGGGCTGGGGCTTCTCAAACCCCGGTGCACAGCTTCAAGGGTCACTCGTGGGCTGCACGGTCAGCGTCTCGTGGCCTTTTCAAGATGGCGTGCCCCACGCTTCCGGTCGCCTCCACGGGTCTCAGCTCTGCAGGGACTGTGGATCGGGCAGGTAGAAGGCAGGCAAGCTTGATCTCGTCGATCTCTGTCGCTCGAGTTCCGGCGGGAACTGCAACAAAGCAAGGGTCGAGGGCTGGATGGTGCCTGTTTGCACAGGGTGGTCACTCCTTGACCACAAGGGAGATTCTTCAGTCTTCTCACGTCGTGTAGAAAGTCGAAGGGTCCAGATTTCGTTTCTTATGTTTCTTCAGGATGATCTGAAGTCCGTTGGGACTGCTCCCCCTCTTATTCGAATCTAGGGGGTTGGACATCCTGCTAGGTCCCCTCCTATGGGTGGGACCCAGGAAGGGGGTGGTTACACCCCTCTCCTTTGATCCTGGCCGCGCTGGGACAGGGGCTGGGAGGCCCCAGAACCGGTTTGGCCGGATCCTGCAAGGGGCAGCCTTGTGCTCCCCAGGCAGTGTCTGGTTTCTTTGAAACCTCCCTACTCCAATCCACTATCTCCTGTCTGGGGTGGTTTGACACCGCCCTGTGACAGGAAACTCTTTGTCCAGGCCTCCTCTGCCGGGTTTCGGTCAGCAGCAGGAGGCCAGACCCGTGTCTGTGGCAGGGGCATCCATTTTGTGGATCTGAGGCTCATTTTAAATCAACCGCGTTTCAGTAAAGTAACATGTCTTCTCCCTCTAGAAGGGTGGAATGCTACCCCCGTCGCCAGAACTGGCGAGGGGGTAGTATTCCAATTCGTATGACACCTTACACGACATGTTTTGATAAAGCCAAACCAAAGTTGCTATATAACCGCGAGGATTATAAGGCGCTTAAGAGTATATGGTATGGCATTATCCCGGATCAGCTTAGGGAGTTGTTCCCGACAGCTGCAGACAGGCTCAGCTCATGCCAGAGCTCCATCTCACATAAAACCACGCACTCTGCCTCCAGGATTGATGAGGCCTTCCATAGGAGTGGCTCACAGGTTATATATGTGTCCAGATATAGGGTTAGATATAGGTATACTATATCTAAGCAAGGGGTGATTACACCCACTTGCCCCAGCTGAGTGATCAGCCAGTTGTGTCAATTTAAGAACCAGCCAGGGGTGGCAAAAGCTATGCTTCAGCCCCTGGTGGGCCTTGGTGGCACCTATGCCCTGAGCACCTATAGTGCATGGTACAGGGGCTGACAAGGAGTCCATTTCCAATTGTGGTATGTACCTATAGCACATGTATTATAAATTTAGAGAGAGAACAGCAGGCTGGGGGTCTGATTAGCAGGCCCACAGCCTCAGTAAGTCGAAAACCAGTGAAGCAAAAAGCAAAAATTGGGGTGACCATAGGATAGCAGACCCTACTCTCCTACATAACCCCCCCCCAAACGCAGGGACATTAAACTTAACCTTGACCAGATAAGTCTTCATGTTCTAAGTGGAAGTACCTGGAGAGACCATCTGCATTACCATGGTCAGTCCCTGGGCGGTGCTCCACTGTAAAGTCCATCCCCTGTAGGGAAATGGACCACCTGAGCAGTTTGGGATTTTCACCCTTCATCTGATTTAGCCACAAGAGGGGCTTATGGTCTGTCTGAATTAGGAAGTGAGTACCAAACAAGTATGGCCTCAACTTCTTCAGGGCCCAAACCACAGCAAAGGCCTCCCTCTCAATAGCTGACCAACGTTTCTCCCTGGGGGTCAGCCTTCTGCTAATAAAAGCAATGGGCTGGTCTTGACCATCTTGATTAAGTTGTGAAAGCACAGCTCCCACCCCCAACTCAGAAGCATCTGTCTGTACAATGAACTGTTTGGAGTAGTCAGGACTCTTCAGGATAGGTGCAGAGCACATGGCCTTCTTCAGGTCATCAAATGCCTTTTGACAGCTAACTGTCCACTGAACCTTTTTGGGCATCTTCTTGGATGTCAAGTCATTCAATGGTGTCACAATGGACCCATAGTTCTTTACAAATTTTCTGTAATACCCAGTCAGGCCCAAGAAGGCTCTGACTTGTGTCTGGGTAGTTGGAGGAGCCCAGTCCTGTATGGTCTGGATCTTGCTCTCCAGTGGTTGAACTTGACCCCCACCTACTAGGTGGCCCAAGTACACAACCTTGCTCTGCCCTATCTGGCACTTAGTAGCCTTGATAGTCAGGCCTGCCTTTTGCAGGGCCTCCAGAACCTTCTTCAGGTGGATCAGGTGATCCTCCCAGGTGGAGCTAAAGACAGCAATATCATCTAGATATGCTGCACAAAAGTCATCCAACCCAGCAAGGACTTGGTTCACCAACCTTTGGAAAGTGGCAGGTGCATTTTTCAAGCCAAAGGGCATTACCACAAACTGATAATGTCCACTAGGGGTCGAAAATGCTGTTTTGGCTTTTGACTCCTCAGCTAGTCTGATTTGCCAGTAGCCAGCTGTCAAATCAAATGTGCTCAGAAACTTGGCAGAAGCCAATTTATCAATGAGCTCATCTGCTCTTGGAATGGGATGAGCATCTGTCCTAGTGACAGCATTGAGACCTCTGTAGTCCACACAAAACCTCATTTCTCTCTTCCCATCTTTGGTATGAGGTTTTGGCACAAGGACCACTGGGCTAGCCCATGGGCTCTCTGATGGCTCAATCACTCCAAGCTCCAACATCTTTTGCACCTCAGCCTTTATACAATCCCTGACATGGTCAGGTTGCCTGTAGATCTTATTCTTCACAGGCAGATTGTCACCAGTGTCCACCTCATGGGTGCACCAGTTAGTCTGACTGGGTGTGAGTGAAAACAATTGTCTGTGGGCCTGCAACACCTGTCTGCAGTCCACCTGTTGCTGCTCAGTGAGGCTGCCTGCCAAGGCTACTCCATCAACTGAACCATCATCAGGGTTCTGGGAAAGCAGGTCTGGGAGAGGGTCACTCTCTTCCTCCTGTTCCCCATCTGTGGCCATGAGGAGACTCATGTCCTCCCTGTCAACAAATGCTTTCAATCTGTTCACATGGAGCACCCTGTGGGGGCTCCTAGGGGTACCAAAGTCAACCAAGTAGGTGACTTCTCCCTTCTTTTCAATGATAGGGTAGGGTCCAGTCCATTTGTCCTGGAGAGCTGCTGGCCCCACTGGGTCCAACACCCACACCTTCTGTCCTGGCTGGAACTCAACCATGACAGCCTTTTGGTCATGCCAGGCTTTCTGTAATTCCTGACTTGCCTCAAGGTTTTTGGATGCTCTCTCCATGTATTCAGCCATCCTGGAGCGGAGACCAAGTACATAGTCCACAATGTCTAGTTTAGGCTTTTTGAGAGGTAACTCCCATCCTTCCTTCACCAAACTCAATGGACCTCTTACAGGGTGGCCAAACAAAAGTTCAAAAGGGCTGTAGCCAACCCCCTTCTGTGGGACCTCTCTGTAAGCAAAGAGCAAGCAGGGTAAAAGGATGTCCCATTTCCGCCTAAGCTTCTCTGGTAAACCTTTTATCATTCCCTTTAGGGTCTTGTTGAACCTTTCCACAAGCCCATTGCACTGTGGATGGTAGGGTGTGGTAAACTTATAGTTTACTCCACACTCTTTCCACATTGCTTTTAAGTATCCAGACATAAAGTTAGTACCTCTGTCTGAAAGAACCTCCTTTGGAAAGCCCACTCTTGAGAAAACTGCAATGAGGGCTTTTGCCACCACAGGAGCTGTGGTGGTCCTCAGGGGAATTGCCTCTGGGTACCTGGTGGCATGATCCACTACCACCAGTATAAATCTGTGCCCAGATGCTGTTTGAGGATCCATGGGACCCACAATGTCTATTCCAACTCTTTCAAAGGGTACCCCCACCACAGGTAGTGGTATCAGGGGGGCCTTTGTTGTGCCACCTGACTTACCACTGGCTTGGCAAGTGACACAGGAGCGACAAAACTCCTTGACATTTTCTGACATGTGAGGCCAGTGAAAGTGTGGAACAAGCCTGTCCCAAGTCTTATTCTGGCCTAAGTGTCCTGCAAGGGGAATATCATGGGCCAAGGTAAGAAGGAAGCCCCTAAACTTCAAAGGTATAACCAACCTCCTGGTGGTGCCAGGCTTGGGGTCTCTAGCCTCTGAATAAAGGAGCCCTTCATCCCAATACACCTTATGGGTACCTTGAGCATTCCCTGCAGCCTCAGCAGCAGCTTGCTGTCTGAGGGGTTCAAGTGAAGGGCAATCTAATTGGGCCTGCCCCAGGTCTGCCCTTGAGGGTCCCCCTGTCCCCAGAAACTCAACCTGTTCAGGTTCAAGCTCATCTGAGACAGTCTCCTCTTGGACTGCAGAATCAGTTTCCTGTGAAACTTGATCCTCAACCTGGGGCAAGTGGGAAGGCACAGCCTTAACCCTCTTGCTCCTCCTCTTGGGTTGTGGTTGGTCTATTGTTTCAAGATCCACCACTGGTTCAGGAAGGCACTTCTTAGCCTGAGACCTTGTCACTGCAAGGACATGAGCTGAAATCCCTAGCATTTCTGCATGAGTCCTGTACTCCACTTCTGACCAAACTGAGCTTTCAAGATCATTGCCTAACAGACAGTCTACTGGGAGGTCTGCACTCACAACAACTTTCTTTAGGCCATCTACCCCTCCCCAGGAGAAGTTCACAACAGCCACACTATGGGAAGTAGTGGAGTTGCTTGCATTGGTCACTAGGTAACTTTCACCTAGTACAATCTGTCCAGGGTCCACAAAGCCAGGTGTCACCATTGTGACACTGGCACAAGTGTCCCTGTAGGCCTGAGCCAGTTTCTCATTAATTAAGGGAGTCTGCCTATATTTGCCCAGATTACTGGGGCTTACTGCAGTGGGCAAAGATAAGTCCACATCATATAGGAGAACTGCCTGTGTGGGGATTCTGACTAGGCCAGATTCCACCTCAGTACCCAGGGTCAACCCTACTAAACCCTTTGGCTGTGTACCACCACTGCTGACTGTACTAGGGGGTGCAGTTGCTTTAGGAGCTGCAGTGGTGGGGACTGGATTTTTCTTAGTGCATTCACTGCCCCAGTGTGAAACTGATTTGCAGGTATTACACCAAGGTTTCTTTGGGCCATCATTCTTCTTTTTCTTGTTTCCATTTTGGGAACCCCCCTCCTTATTGCTAGTTTGGGGGCCTGAAGACTTCTGGTCCTTTTCTTTATCTTTCTGATTCCCACCCTTCTGGTCTGTTTTCTTCTGGTCACCTTGGTTCTGGTTTTTCTGCTTAATCCTTGTTCTGACCCATTTGTCTGCCTTCTTTCCCAATTCTTGGGGAGAGGTCAAATCAGAGTCAACAAGGTATTGATGCAACAGCTGGTTCTGACAGTTATTAAGGATCTGCTCTCTCATCATAAGATTGTACAATCCTGTATAGTCTGAAACTTTACTTCCCTGCAGCCAACCCTCCAGAGCCTTAGTGGCACAATCTACAAAATCAGTCCAGTCCTGAGTCTGTGCTTTTTGGGTGTCTCTGAACAACAACCTGTATTGCTCAGTGGTTAGGCCAAACCCTTCAATAAGAGCACTCTTCAGAACAGAGTAGTTTTTGGCATCCTCAGGTCTAACAGTGAGGAGCCTGTCCCTCCCTTTCTCAGAAAAGGAGTACCATAAAATTGCTGCCCACTGATCCTCAGGGACCTGCTGTACCATGCAGGCCCTCTCAAGAGCAGTCATCCATTTGTGGATATCATCCCCTTCCTTGTAGGGGGGCACAATTTTTGTCAGGTTTCTATTGTCATAGGCCCTGTCTTTTTCTTTAGGAACTTTGCTGCCACCAGTGGCATCTAAGCCACACAATTTTCTCTCTCTTGCTAAAGCAAGTTTAGCTTGAGCCAAGGCTACCTCTTCCCTTTCTATTTGGAGTTGGACAGCCCTCATCCTGGCCCTATGCTCTTTTCTCTGGGAGGAAGTCATTCCTCTTTGAGATTCTCTTGAGGCACTAGAAAGGTGAGAGTCCCTTGATAGAGATCTCTCCCTTCTATTGCCTGGGAGAATTAGGTTATGAGATCTGGGGTGGTGCTGGCCTCCTCCATTCCCATGTAGGTCCAAGTTGGCCTGGTTAAGGCTGGCAACCTGTACCTGGTTTCCCCTCTGATCCTGATCTTCAGGCTCTTCTAAATCAGAGCCTTCCTCTTCCTCTTCCTCCTCCACTACATCATCATCTGGAAGATCCTCATTCTCAGGGGAGTTTATCCCTTCACCTGATTCTAAGGGAGCCTGACTCACCTTATCTAGGTCATCCTTTTCTAGGAGAGCTATTAGGGAAGGAATGGTAGGGCCTCTGCCCTTTTTTAGCCCCCTGGCTGTGCACAAGGCACTCAGGTCTTTGTGGCTAAGGTTGTCATATCTGGATGTTGTCCCTATAGGATCAACTTCTACAGGAGCAGAACCTGAGGGTCTACCTGTATCAGACATGACTGCTAGTGAGGTGTAAGTGGTGCACTTACCTACACTAAGTGGTTTCCTACTGTACCTTGCTAGTGAGTTGTAGTCAGGGTGTGCTAATCCCTTTAATCTACAACTACTAAGTTCAGTAGAACTTAATATGCTAAGCTTTTGATTTATATGTACCTAGAGGTACTTGATGTGATCTTTCAATTTGATAAAGATTGCAATGGTAAAACAAACAGCAAGCTCAAATCCGCACCGCTGCACACCAATGTGAGAAGTTGGCCTGATATGTAGTGTTTCCAATTCTGGAACCACTGGGTATCAGTCCAAACAAACCCCAAAGATGTCAGGTTGTAAGTCAACCTTGTAGACAAGCTATCCTAGTGGTAGCATGGACTAAGCAGCCTTAAAGGCTTAACTTAAGAGGTCGTGTTAAGCGAGCTTGTTTTACCACATACAATCCTGTAATCAAATGAAAGGACACCACACAAGTATATATTGTAAAAATATATGTATTTATTTCTAAATTACTCCCCAGTACTCTTTATGAGGAAAGGGGCACAAGCGTTAAATCAAAAGCACTGTTAAACATATAAAGTTGGCACAATTATGGCTGAGGGCGGGGGGCCACTCAGACCATATACTAAAAAAATGGTATAAGTAACACTTATCGAGCAATGGTTAGGCCTAGGGCCTAGAGATTCGCTGGGAGCAGTCAGGACAAGCAATGAAGAAGTCGGGAGTAGCCCACAGGAGACGGGTGCAGCACGGAAAGTGCGGCGCGCACCAATGTAAAGTCAATGGTGCGTAAAAGTTAGTTAAAGTGAATTAAATGATACTTCCGCTGAACCTAGGAACACAAAACTTTAGACACAGACCCTAGAGGTGTGTACCAGTGTAAGGACACCGGCGTTGCAAAGTTACCTCACCCACAGGCCGTGGGTGCACAGGGTCGAAGTGGCGTCGGGTTCTGTCACGCAGGTTCTTGGTGCTTGGAGCTGTTGCAGCTGCAGGCGCTGTGAAGCAGAAGTGTCCGGTGCGATCCGAGGGTGGATCGAAGTAGAAAAGTACCTGAAAGCAGAGGGGACAGAGTCTGGGTCACTCAGCAGTGACCAGGGTGGAACCAGGACGGAACCAGGCAATGTCGGGCGCAATCAGGCGGTTGTCGATAGGCTTCTCTCCGCTGTCACGTGGGCTCTGGGGCATCTGCGACGTCCAGGAGCAGGTCACGATCTGTCCCACGTAGGCTCTCGCCGTCAGCACCGTCGGCTTCAAGATTGCAGCAAACAGCACTTGGCAAAAGCAATCCACGCGGAACCGGGAGATTGCTTATCACTCGAACCAGGAGGGTCAGAGTGGGTGCTCCTTTTCACAGGAGCTGGTGCAGATCTGGAGCAACCAGAAAAGCAAGTCGTATTTCAAGTTTCGTCGGCACAGGGGCCACAAGCCAGCTGGCAAGTGACCGGGCCAACGCGTCGAGCGCACACAAGCAGAAGGGCCCCACGCAGCACTCGTCGAGTGTGGAGGGGTGAGCTTTGGTGCAAGTGGAGCTCGGGGCTGGGGCTTCTCAAACCCCGGTGCACAGCTTCGAGGGTCACTCGTGGGCTGCACGGTCAGCGTCTCGTGGCCTTTTCAAGATGGCGTGCCCCACGCTTCCGGTCGCCTCCACGGGTCTCAGCTCTGCAGGGACTGTGGATCGGGCAGGTAGAAGGCAGGCAAGCTTGATCTCGTCGATCTCTGTCGCTCGAGTTCCGGCGGGAACTGCAACAAAGCAAGGGTCGAGGGCTGGATGGTGCCTGTTTGCACAGGGTGGTCACTCCTTGACCACAAGGGAGATTCTTCAGTCTTCTCACGTCGTGTAGAAAGTCGAAGGGTCCAGATTTCGTTTCTTATGTTTCTTCAGGATGATCTGAAGTCCGTTGGGACTGCTCCCCCTCTTATTCGAATCTAGGGGGTTGGACATCCTGCTAGGTCCCCTCCTATGGGTGGGACCCAGGAAGGGGGTGGTTACACCCCTCTCCTTTGATCCTGGCCGCGCTGGGACAGGGGCTGGGAGGCCCCAGAACCGGTTTGGCCGGATCCTGCAAGGGGCAGCCTTGTGCTCCCCAGGCAGTGTCTGGTTTCTTTGAAACCTCCCTACTCCAATCCACTATCTCCTGTCTGGGGTGGTTTGACACCGCCCTGTGACAGGAAACTCTTTGTCCAGGCCTCCTCTGCCGGGTTTCGGTCAGCAGCAGGAGGCCAGACCCGTGTCTGTGGCAGGGGCATCCATTTTGTGGATCTGAGGCTCATTTTAAATCAACCGCGTTTCAGTAAAGTAACATGTCTTCTCCCTCTAGAAGGGTGGAATGCTACCCCCGTCGCCAGAACTGGCGAGGGGGTAGTATTCCAATTCGTATGACACCTTACACGACATGTTTTGATAAAGCCAAACCAAAGTTGCTATATAACCGCGAGGATTATAAGGCGCTTAAGAGTATATGGTATGGCATTATCCCGGATCAGCTTAGGGAGTTGTTCCCGACAGCTGCAGACAGGCTCAGCTCATGCCAGAGCTCCATCTCACATAAAACCACGCACTCTGCCTCCAGGATTGATGAGGCCTTCCATAGGAGTGGCTCACAGGTTATATATGTGTCCAGATATAGGGTTAGATATAGGTATACTATATCTAAGC
>NW_028244786.1:0-79378 GCF_964263255.1 Lissotriton vulgaris
TCCGATGCAACACCTTAGGGGCTGTACCAAGTATGCAGCCGGGAAACTTGGTAAATGTACAAACAAGCCTTGGTACGGTACAACCGGGGATAAATCAATCTAGCCTCCCCGCCCCTAGTTTAAATAGTGGTACACAAGCTCCGGTGGTACAGCCACGTGGGGATGAAGGTAATAGAAGGAGACAGGTTGCCCAGGGAATGAAAGGGGACACTAATATGCTACCTAGTCTCCATCTACCCCCCCGAAGCCACCCCCTATACAGTTGTTTTAGCCAACGTGCCCCCTCTTCCCACGGGTACCCGTGAGCATTGGTCGACACTTAAAAATAAGGCTCTTCATTTAGTGAGCAAAAAGACAAGTATCAGACGCCAACTGTTCGACGAGTTTAAAATGGTGCGTCGAATCCACTGGGTAGGTCACTCACATAAAACTATGGTTGGTAACTGTGTGGTTCTGAGCTTCAGGTCTCCGTCCCTGGTCCAATACATTCTTGAGATGTCTGGTCACTACTCCACAGTAGCCGAGGAAATTAGAATGCTCCCCTTAGGGTACTTTTATAATCCACGGAACATGTCCCGATACAGAGAATTTAGGGCTCATAATGATGGCTTTAATCCGACTAACTACCTGGTGCAAACTAATAATCGGTTTGAGCCACTATCAACCCTAGAAGATAATGACTTACTGAGAGGGATGGATAACATACCACGGTCTGCAGGCAGATGGGCTAAAAAAGCGATAGATGGGAACCAGGCAAAATACATTGGTATCTTGCTGGGAAGTGAGAATGTACCCCATGCGTTACGCCGTTAGCTAGCGGAAGGAGTGACCGCATGGGCAACAATCTGCGGGTCACTGCTACTAAACTTATTGCCCAGCCCGCTGTAGGAACACCTAGCACAGGCCTGTCGCCACCAGTTATTCGGAATGTTGAGGAGGGTCAGACAAGCTATAGGATTAAATGTCCCAGCCCCTTTAAACCATGCATGACCCTATCCTCCTGGAATGTAGCAGGATTAGAATAAAAAATAATGTCCACAGATTGGTCACTATATATCGAGTTAACTGATGTGTGGGCTTTTCCAAAGACTTGGGCAGTGGAGGGAGTTTTTCATCCAGGCTACTTAAACTTCTTTAAAGCAGCAACCAGGGGTTTGAGGGGTCGGCCAGTTGGTGGGTTGACCTGCTGGATAAGACAAACTGAGGGGGTAAGGGTGTTGGAGCTGACTATTGATTACCTGTATTAAACAAGAATAGAGTGTTCTATGGTTTACAAAAAGACCACAAAAGGAGCAAAAGAAACTAGCCTCACTTAGGTTAGTTAGGAAAGCCCTCACTCACCAACCTGGTGGGGACATGCTTCATCATTGGGCCCCACTTAAGAGGCAGAGTGCCTCTTTAGTGTGCTTCGACGCCAGGTCTACTGCGTAGCGGGTTTTTTGTGAGTTCAGGCGTGCAGAAAAATTAAATGGTGAAGAGGGATTAAAAAATGTCTTCAGTGTCTCCAAAAAATATTTATTAAATGATCACTAGGACATAAGTAAAAACATTAGTGTTGGAAATTAGTCCACAATTAGTTGTGTGGTTATTTCCAAGATTATCTACTGTCAGTCAACATGTTTCTGCCTTGAAACGGTGTAATTTTACCAGGCATTCATCAGGACCATAGAAGTGTACTAAACCCTAGCGGTATGAGCGCGCTAAGGCCCACCCTAACCTAGGGACGTGAATAGTGAAAAAAAGGTGACAAAAAAGTGCAAGAAGGAAGAGGGATCTCCTCCTAGTTACTCCTGGTTTAGGAGGCTTACAAAATTTGGTTTCTGCACTTGTTAGGTGTATTCAGGGTACACCATGGGTCTCGGGAGGGGGGTGGTAGCGTAATTGGCACACCGCCCTCAGCGCCAGGCACCCTCAGTACACCTGCTGCACCCTCGACCGGACCCCGAAGGGGTGCAGCAGGTACAATTACACCGTTTCAAGGCAGAAACATGTTGACTGACAGTAGATAATCTTGGAAATAACCACAAACTAATTGTTTTGTTTTGTTTTGTGGGGCAACAAGTTTATCTTGAGAACTGACCATAAGCCCTTGATTGATCTATTCACGACCAAAGGTGGTGGCAGGGTGACTCCAAGGATCTCCAAGTGGCAGTTCAGGTTGCAGGAATTCCAATATCAGCTTGAGTATGTGGCTGGGGCGAAGAATTTGGTTGCTGATTACTTATCCAGGCTACCCCTTTCCAATGGTGATGACAGCATTGCGACTGATGATTTGGAAGTGGTTTGTGCAGTTGGTTCTTTATGTGACTCTGTTGGGTGTGCTCTTTCGGAGTGTGAGTGGTTGGAGGGGATTGCTTCAGATGATGACATGCAGATTGTTATTGATCTCCTCTGCAAACCTTGGTCGTGTGAAAAAGCTTGTCCTGCCGCTATTATTCCATACTTGAGAGTTAAGGATGAGTTGTCTCTTGTTGATGGAATTTTGAGAAGAGGTGGTCTCTTGGTTGTTCCTGTTTCAATTCGTGGCAAAATTCTTGGTTTGGCTCATGAAGGTCATCGGGGCATTCGGTCCATGAAGCACAGGGTGAGGCAGGATTTTTGGTGGCCATCTGTGGACAAGGATGTTGAACATTTTGTTCGCTATGAAGAAAGGGAGGTGTGTTGGGACTTCTCCTCTCTGCCTTGCATTCCACACAGAATGTCCCTGCGTGGAACACTTGTAAGATTCTTCCCTTGGCAGTTGCTGCCGGGGAGCTGCTGTGGCTGGACGCTTAATAAAGTCCTGGTACTCACTTACCTGTCGTGTGGACTCCACTTCTCTTCAGCCATCCATAATTCAACAAAATAAAAACTTTGGAATCAAGATTTGAAATGTGATTGGCCTAAAGTGTCTTGGTCTGTCTGACCAAGACACTTTAGGCCAAGCTGCCTTTCTGGTCTTCATTGAGTATGTCGTCAGTGATCTGCAATGGATATTAATCCCATGTTAGTGCAGACACTGTGGAAATCGGAGTGAACTGCCTCATCATGTGGTATTTTGAAAATACTTTGGCCTCGATTGCGAGTGCCAGGAAGGATAGGCATTATTTATATCACCTGTTAAAAACCCATATCCAGGGGTTTAAATAGCACATTTTAAATAGCATCTACAACTGTACACCGAAGACTATTTCGGCTTTGAAGCCTGTTTCAATACTGATCTCTTTTTCAGCTCTGATGAGCCCATTAGTGCTGACACTGATGACCCAGAGGCCCGGCAGCTTGCTGGGCAACTGGGATGGAGTCTAGTCAGCTTTAAAGTCTTATGGAGCGGCCAGCTCTGGTTGGAAAGCAATGGTAGACTGGAAGGTAGGGTCTCTTATTGTGGGATCGACGCCCGAGTCCTGTCCCCATAGGAACTGTGAGTGACCTGATGGTGAGAGCTGTGAGGAGATGTACTCATTGTCAATGTTTTCTGATGTGGGCTGCGAGCTGTAATTGGCATAGTGCTAAAGAAAGAGGAAAAGGATGCATTCGCTGAACACAGCTTGAGGGGAAAAGTAGTTCTACAGCAGGTTTAGGACTAAAGTGCCAGGGAGTCTGTGGATAGGCAGCAAATATTGATGAGTGGGAGGGCTGAAATGCTTGCTTCACTCTGCAGTGATGCACGGATGTATCTCGGAGCAACTAAAATCGTGTTTAATTATTCACTCTCGACTGGAGCAGTTATAGGCATTCCAAATAAAAAAAACATGCAGCTTCTCTGAAGGCCATGAATATAGAGCAGACGTTAAGTATATGAAGTATACTGTTGAAGACTTGGAGCTTTGTATTTCCAACATATGTTAGATGACAGGTTCATTCCAACATGTAGACAGCAAAATCGGTCCTACAGATATAATGGCCCTGTAGGTCTAGGGACATAATCCAATCCTCTGACTCTAAGGCACACAAAGCCTGAGCACATTTTGTCATTCTGTAACTTCTTTTTAAGGAAGATGTTCAAGAGGTCTTGAATAAGTCTTGGACCCCATGCTTCTTAGGATTCAGACACTATCAGAAGTAATATCCCAGTTTTCTTGACATCTTCATATAAAGGTCTATCACCCTTCCTGTAAGTAATAGAAGTTCCTGTAAAAGGATCATGGTGTAGTCCACTGATGCCAAAGAGTAAAATGGGGGAGAATAATAAGAAGAAAGGAAAGGGCAAAACCATCTTGGATAACTTGAAGAATACATTGGTTGAACATGATGTGAAGTGAACTAAAGACGTTTGGTTATTTTGTCTGGAGAAATGGTGGGTAAATAGTGTTGCTGTTGTTGTTGCCATCATCCTTTGAAATCTTCCCTGTCTCTGCCACCTTGAAAAATGTGCAGGGTTTTCTGTCCAGACTGAGATGGTTAACACTGGAAAGGTCTAACTGTGAAAGTAGGGGGCTGGGCTGAGGAGACAGTTTGGAAAAAATATGTTGGATGAGAGGGAGCAGTGAATGAATACAACATACATCCAAGCATGGAGGGGGAGACATACAAAGCACAGATGAGTTAATCGGTTTGCAAGACAGTGTGAGTCTGCAGTGAAATCTGGACACTGTAAACAAGAGGTGTAGGGGAGGTAGGACCTGCAGTACTGAGGGTGCTCTGCATTATCCAGCTTTTGATACAAGTATATCCCTTACCCATTCTAGGAAGGAGGAATGTGAACTGCTGCGGTGATACAATACTTTAGAAGAAAGCTGTCAAGAACACCCTCAGAGTAACTGTCAAACCTGAATGAGCCAGCATATGTCAGGTGATGCTGGTGAGCTGCACCTGATGTTTCATTCACAGTATGAAATTCAAGGTCACACAGCGCATCTTTTGGCTAAGGCCATTTAACCGCTGCCTGGACCTTCATCTAAAGCAGAGCTCAGACCAAGGGCTGCCACACCTCATCAACCCCGAAAGCAAAAATGCATGGCAAAGTGTGTTTCGTGATAGTTTTCACATTGTCAAGTAATAAGATACAGAGAATGCTGCTTGTTTTTTTGCTGCTGCTTTCCCATCATTCTCCAGGTCACTCATCGGGAGTTTTAAAGGTGTCACTCCAAAATGAATTCAGAAAGCAGAGTTCTATTGATTCCACTCGGCATGCACCTTAGAGTCATACATTTCTATGCAATATAAGTACAGATGAAAATATGGCAAAAAAAATTAATTCGTTTCAAATCTGTTGGGCAATTAAACACAATAGGTGGTGCCAAATAACCTTTTATGAAAACCATAATCGAGGGTGAGATAAAAGGGGAGAGAATTCTTGACAGCAGTACTACGTCGCCATGTTCAGCACCACACTGTAACACTATTGCAGCAGTAAGCTGGCCAGTACATGGCAAGGGGAACCTTTTCCTACTACGACGACAGTTGCTGGAAGGCGAGCCCATCTGAATAGCATGCGGTTGTCAGCATGAGGGAGGCCATTCAAAAATAGCCTACTTGGTGTGGAAAAACATTACAAGGCTCTGTTACACCCCATGCTTGTTCTGACAAAAACTGTTGTTACCACAACACTTGTCCGTCAGCACAACTCCTGGGCTCAGAAGCCGTTCATGGACCTTTACCTTTAAAAAAAAAACATCGAAAAGAGCATTCCCCTCAGGCAGACTGTACATTATTACAAAATCTGTGTCGACCCTAGCCATGTGAATGACTATCACACCTGCAGCACCTGATGTTAAGATCAGACAATGCACGTAGAACAAGAAACAAAGGCTTGCTCTGTAAGCCGGGCACAGGTCTTAGTGCCAGCAACATAAGATCTGCTGGTAAAGTAATAGCTGGATAAACAGTAAGTGCAGGGCAAACAGCTACAAATATATATGGGATGAGAGGATTGAATATAGAGCCTGTAAAATGATGCAAAATAAAAAACAAGCAATGCCAGGCACGCAGCTGTGAGGAGCGCAGCTCACTCTTCCTGTATGCTCAATCAAACAAATATCTTTGATATGGCTGCAGCGGGGTGTCTGCAAGTGCCAGCCTCTGCAACCAAAGGGAACACTTAAGTGGGTGCCTGCTTTTGCCTCATGGGGACTGGTGAGTGTACGTTTCAGCTGAAGGACTGGGGAGTGCCATGCGATCAGGGCTCAAGTCTCAGCAAGAGGAACAACATCCAGGGCCTCATTTATGAGAAATGACGCATCGCTGCGTGAAAGCAGCGATGCGTCACTTCTCAGTGCGCACTCCTTGCGACCTACCTGATGCGTCATATTTAATGTATGACGCATCATGTCGCAAGGAGTTATAGATACGTCAGTATTTCTGACGTATCTGTAAGCGCAAAACTAACACATTGCTGAAGTGTGTCACAAAAGTGACGCAACTCCAGCAATGCATCCTTTCACATGGGGCAAGCTCCATGTGAAAGGCCCTGCGTCAATCTTATGTTTGCTGTGAGGCAGGCAAAAGATTTTGATGCAACGGCGTCCTAGAAGTGACGCTGTGAAATCTCATAGATATCACTGCGTTATTTCTATAAGGCTTTTTGCGGGGGAACGCCCCCCTGCATACATTATACCTGACGCAGGTATAATGTAGCGCAGGGGTTTACAAAGTGATGCATCTGCTTAGATGAGTCACTTTGTAAATAGTGCGCAACAGGAGGCATGTTTTACACCGCCGATTTGTCATATAAAGTGACGCATCGGAAGCGCAAATCTGACTCAAGGCCTCATAAATGAGGCCCCCAGTGTTTATCTAAAACTCACTTTATCTCTCCGTGCCTGTGAAGCACTCCGAAAACTTATTTAGGGTGCGCTATGGGAAAAGTAGCAAATCAATTTGCAAAGAAGGTTCAAAACCAAAGCGGATGAAAACAGTACTTGGGCCACGGGACACTGATAAAAGAAACACATGAGAGGAACAACAGGAAATAGTATGCTACAGCCAATAGAAACAGCAGAAAAACAAGTGGCAAGTGCACTATCCAATTAAAAGTAAGGGCTGGATGTAAGCTCCTTTTAAGATTTATATTATTTAAAATAGATTTGAGAAGCACAGGAAAGCCTACTGCATATCCTAAGTAAAGGGGATGGTTCATTCCTCTGATTGCCCAAAGTTCATCAGGCAATAAGAAGATGCCTCTGGGCCAATGGGAGAAAGCCAGAGGTCCTCAGCCCCTAAATACGTTTGGTGTGCAGGGTACTCCATAATGTTTGTGATAGAGTACCCTGTCTATCAAAATGTAAATCTTCCCCAATGTGTCTCAAATTGAGGCCTAACATATATCATTATGAAGAGGAATTCTAAAGATCCAATGCAGTGGTTTGTTTTTTAAGGGACGAAAATAATGATACCATTAACAAGTCCCGCTGAGTCTAGTCTGGGCTTACATGAATAAGAAAATGAAGTTGATTACAGCAGTTCATCAATTTGAGGACTTACTTCAGATTATACTGGACAGATCATAAGAATGAGTGTAGTTGTGCACTCAATATTTATTATTACATAGTTTGTATGACAAGTTGATAGATTATCTCTGTTAAGCAAGTGCCCTTGCACTTCGACAACTGTATTCAGATGTACCAATTGAGAGGCCACACATTACCATTTTGTATTGCTATGATACATTATTGCTGTCATTATAAACTACTTCTTCCATAACCTTATCCATGGATGCAGTGCCTTGTGCATTGCCTGCTTCATTTCCTTGTTCCTTAAACTGTAGATGAGTGGATTCAAGAGTGGTACAATAATTACATAAAAAGCAGACACCACTTTGTCAAATGAGAATGAGTCTGTGCTTGTTGGTCTAACATAGATGAATATCAAAGTTCCATAGAAGATAATGACCACCATGAGGTGGGAGCCACATGTGGAGAAGGCCTTCTGACGACCTCTGGTGGATGGGATCTTCAGAACTGTTATGATGATGAAAGTGTAAGACACCAGGATCATGAAGGAACAGAAGAAGATGCTCATACAACCAGCTATCATAAATATCAGCTCGCTGATAGTGGGATCGGTGCATGATAGTTTCATTAGTGGAGCAAAATCACAGAAGAAATGGTTTATGCCATTGGGGAAACAGAAGGACAAATTTGACATACAGATAACAGGAATCAAAATAGCAAGGAAACTCATGACATAGGATGTGGCAGCCAGCTGTTTGCACACAGTATGTGTCATCATAGTACTATAATGCAGTGGTCTGCAAATGGCCAGATAGCGATCAAGAGCCATGGTGGAAAGTAGAAAATCCTCTGTCACCCCAAAAGACGCAAAAAAATAAAATTGTATAAGGCACCCAGCAAGAGAGATTGTTTTATGCTTTCTCAACAAATCAAAGAGCATTTTTGGTGCAGTAGTTGAGGTGTAACAGATCTCTACAAATGAGAAGTGGCTAAGGAAGAAGTACATGGGGATGTGCAGCTGTGGGTCAGCCTTTACTGAAAGTATGATCAGGATGTTTGATACAATTGTCATCATATAAACATGTAAAAGTACAATGAATAGAGCTAACTGTACATTTTGAGAACTTGGATATCCCTGGAAAATGAATTCCTTTGCTATAGTGTGATTTTTCTGCTCCATACTGATACCTGAAAAACAATATGAGAATACATCAGACTTCAAATGTTGATATGATAATGTGTAAAAAAAAGGAACAAGAAATAGAAAATATTAACTTATATACACAGCAGATGTAGCTCAAATGATTACTTAGGTCCATGGTACTGAAGATGGATTTCACTGTAATTGCAGATGATGAGGGTTATGAACCCGAAACTGGTCCCAGGATGCTTGTTTCTAGTCCAGGGAAGACTGGCTTGGCAGTTCGGGCTGGACTGTTCCCATGAGGTACAGGGTCAGACTGATTTGCATATGGCCATGTCTGAACAGGGGTGGTGGAGTGAGCTAAAGAATGATGATGGATTAAACCCAGATCAGTTGACTGGGGGTGAGTGTTTCACTTGCTCAAATGCTCCGTCCAACATCTACTTTGATATCACTTTGTTCGCCCTGGGTTGGAAGGGTATTCCCAGACGTGGGTCCCTTGCTCACTCTGCCACTGGATTCAAGATAGCCTGGCTTATGAGGGTTATGAACCCTAAGCGGGTCCCAGGATGCTTGTTTCCAGTCCAGGGAAGACATGGCTTGGCAGATCGGGCTGGTCTGTTCCCATGAGGCACAGGGTCATACTGATTTGCATTTGGACATGTCTGAACTGGGGTGGTGGAGTGAGCTAAAGAATGATGATGGGTTAAACCCAGATCAGTTGACTGGGGGTGAATGTTTGATTTTCTCAAACGCTCCGTCCATTTGGTATCGCTCTGTGATTAACAGACCATTTATATATTTTCAGTAAACACTTTCACACTCGCCCAAATGCGATATGAAGTTTTCTTCAACACGGCTCATTTTACAAAGCACATCTGATGTCATGGGATTCAAGTCTTTGACTTGGATCTCTCACACAGAATTCAGCAATACCTACTTATTTCACCAGGCTATTTTAGGAGCAATAGCCCCATCAAATGGATGGAAACAAAGGCAACAGTTTTCACTTCCAATATCATTACATTTTTGGAACAAGGCAAAGACAGAAGTAGTGTGAGTTTGAATTTCATAGATTACTATTCTAATGTTATGTCTTGGACACAGAGAGATGATGAATCTTGCTTTGATACTACTGCTGACTGTTCACACCAGTTTACATGGTCATATCTTGTGAGTTTGGTGCTGATTTTGTCTTTTGGAGGAAAATACAGTGTGTGGCTGTGAGAAGCTGGCCTGGTATATGATGTACACTTATGTAAGTGGGTACCCTGCACCAGTCCAGACAATCCTATTGTGATTTAAAAGGTCATAGACAACCTTAGAAAGCTCACTTAGTGGTAACTGTGGAGATCAGCCTTCAGGCTTATTCCAGAAGCAGTGTAAATCGGTGTATTTCACCAGAATGAAATCGTATAGTATATATTAAGGAAAAATGAGCCACACAGAGTAGTTATAAACAATCGTATAGTATATATTAAGGGAAAATGAGCCACAGAGAGTAGTTATAAGAATATGTATTATATTATGCTCTCTAACATATAGAAATATATCTTACTTGGAGATATGCACAATGCACACAATACTTTAAGAAACAAAGAAACAAAGAAACAGTAAATAGCAGAAAATACACAGTGGCTCCAGGGGGTACCAAACCATATACTAAGAAAGTGGTATAACTGAAGTTAAGACAGTGTCATGAGGGTGTAGAAATGCTGGAGACCCAAGGTAAGTAGATAGGGACCCCACGGAGACCGTGAGCAGTGTGAGTACACAAATGCGTTTTCCGTACAACTCTACTTGTAAATCCAAAGATGGATTCTTGAAGAGAGGTACCTGCAAGCAGAGTCTATGTCATTCAGGGGTGACCAGGAGACTTGGAAGATGAAGGTCGATGTTGGGTGTTGCAGGATGGATGATGATGATCTTGACACTGCAGCTGGGAGGACCAGACGATGCTGAGGAAGACCAGGAGTCATGCACAAGCTGTCCCACAAAGGATGTTGAAAGATGTTGAGTGCTGCAAAGTTCGAAGTCGGGCGGGTACACCAACAAGCCTTGGCAAAGGCAAGCCATGCAGGAATCAAAGAAGGAGCAACATCGAGACCAGCATAGTCCCGGGGACTCACAAAAACCAGGGGAGTCAGGGCAGGCCAGAGCAAACAGGGACCCAAGAAAAACAAAGGTGACCCTCAAATGGACCCACAGGTGGGAGGCACAGGAGTTGAGGGAGGACTTCAAGCAGCTCACCAAAAGATGCATACCACGATGCACACAATGCTGTTTGGCTAAAGATTCTGGTCACAGGAGATGCTTGAGGTTAGGGCTACTGGGAGCCTAAAGATCTTCTTTGAGAGAAGTCAACAATACTGGCCTCAAACTTGGTGTTAGGGTAGACCTTAGTAGCTGTGTAAAACAACCACAGCCGTTCAGAGTCTGGAGGAACTCAGCTTCAGCAGACCGGTTGCCTTAGTTGCTCTGCCTCTGAATGCAGGGGAGTGACTCTTTCACTCCAAAGGGAGATTTCTTCAGGTGTCTTTGATGCATCACGGGCCTTGGAAGGTTTCTGTATGATGCACAGGCACAGACAATGTAGCAGACTGGAAGGGAGACAAAGTCAGGCCCAAACGAATTCCAGCAAAATCCAGAGTGAACAGATGGCGAAGTGCAGTGGTGTCTGATCTGAATCTTATCTAATGACGTATCGAGGGACCTACACCCAGTTAAGCCCTTAAATACCCTAGGGAAAGCATTAGGAAGATTCAGGCGACCTTCCCAGGTGAAGGGCTAGTCAGGGGGGACGTTACTCTTTTGTCAATTGTCCAGTTTAGTACCAATGCAGGAGCCAACGGCTCCCAGGAATGGGTCAAAAGGGACTATGCAGAGAGACACCAAGTGTGCCCCTCAATCAGACTTTGAGGCATTGGCAAGTGCACCCACCCAGCCCTAAAAGACTGCATCAAATCTCGGAGGTGTTAACATCTCCATGTGACAGGATGCTGTTATATTCCACATATTTAACAACAAGGGGTGGTGATGGACAGAGTTTCTGAATTAAGCAGAATACTCTCACCCAGTCAAGAGATCAGGGCTAGATCCAACACCGTTTTTTAGCTCACTGCACCAATTCTTACACTGGGAAGGAAACAAGCTTCCGGGGACCAGTTTCTGGCATTTCAGCCGTCGTCGGCCCATCTTGCTTGAATCCTGATGGTGCAATTAGCAAGGGACTCACATCTGAGTATACCCTTCCACGCTAATGGTGGACAAAATATTTAACAACAAGGGGTGGTGATGGACAGAGTTTCTGAATTAAGCAGAATACTCTCAAGCAAGCCGGGCCGAAGATGGCTGAAATGCCAGAAACCGGTCCCCGGTAGCTTGTCTCCTTTCTGGTGAAGAATTGGCTTGGTAGTTTAGTCTGCCCGGTTCCCATGATGCACTGGGCCAGGGACAGACTGATTTGCATATAGCCAGGTTCTGAGCTGGGATGGTGCAGTGAGATAAATAACGGTGATGGGTCTAGCCCTGATCTTTGGACTGGGTAAGAGTGGTCTGCTCAATTCAGACACTCTGTTCATCACCACCCCCTTTTCTGTATTGTTTTTGGCCACTATAGGTGTGGCAGGGTATACTCAGACATGAGTCCCTTTCTCACTGCACCATCAGGATTCAAGCAAGCCGGGCCGAAGACGGCTGAAATGCCAGAAACCGGTCCCCGGTAGCTTGTCTCCTTTCTGGTGAAGAATTGGCTTGATAGTTTAGTCTGCCCTGTTCCCATGATGCACTTGGCCAGGGACAGACTGATTTGCATATAGCCAGGTTCTGAGCTGGGATGGTGCAGTGAGATAAATAACGGTGATGGATCAAGCCCTGATCTTTGGACTGGGTAAGATTGGTCTGCTTAATTCAGACACTCTGTTCATCACCACTCCCTTTTCTGTATCGTTTTTGGCCACTATAGGTGTGGCAGGGTATACTCAGACATGAGTCCCTTTCTCACTGCACCATCAGGATTCAAGCAAGCCGGGCCGAAGACGGCTGAAATGCCAGAAACCGGTCCCCGGTGGCTTGTCTCCTTTCTGGTGAAGAATTGGCTTGGTAGTTTAGTCTGCCCTGTTCCCATGATGCACTGGGCCAGGGACAGACTGATTTGCATATAGCCAGGTTCTGAGCTGGGATGGTGCAGTGAGATAAATAACGGTGATGGATCAAGCCCTGATCTTTGGACTGGGTAAGAGTGGTCTGCTTAATTCAGACACTCTGTTCATCACCACTCCCTTTTCTGTATCGTTTTTGGCCACTATAGGTGTGGCAGGGTGTACTCAGACATGAGTCCCTTTCTCACTGCACCATCAGGATGGCGAAGTGCAGTGGTGTCTGATCTGAATCTTATCTAATGACGTATCGAGGGACCTACACCCAGTTAAGCCCTTAAATACCCTAGGGAAAGCATTAGGAAGATTCAGGCGACCTTCCCAGGTGAAGGGCTAGTCAGGGGGGACGTTACTCTTTTGTCAATTGTCCAGTTTAGTACCAATGCAGGAGCCAACGGCTCCCAGGAATGGGTCAAAAGGGACTATGCAGAGAGACACCAAGTGTGCCCCTCAATCAGACTTTGAGGCATTGGCAAGTGCACCCACCCAGCCCTAAAAGACTGCATCAAATCTCGGAGGTGTTAACATCTCCATGTGACAGGATGCTGTTATATTCCACATATTTAACAACAAGGGGTGGTGATGGACAGAGTTTCTGAATTAAGCAGAATACTCTCACCCAGTCAAGAGATCAGGGCTAGATCCAACACCGTTTTTTAGCTCACTGCACCAATTCTTACACTGGGAAGGAAACAAGCTTCCGGGGACCAGTTTCTGGCATTTCAGCCGTCGTCGGCCCATCTTGCTTGAATCCTGATGGTGCAATTAGCAAGGGACTCACATCTGAGTATACCCTTCCACGCTAATGGTGGACAAAATATTTAACAACAAGGGGTGGTGATGGACAGAGTTTCTGAATTAAGCAGAATACTCTCAAGCAAGCCGGGCCGAAGATGGCTGAAATGCCAGAAACCGGTCCCCGGTAGCTTGTCTCCTTTCTGGTGAAGAATTGGCTTGGTAGTTTAGTCTGCCCTGTTCCCATGATGCACTGGACCAGGGACAGACTGATTTGCATATAGCCAGGTTCTGAGCTGGGATGGTGCAGTGAGATAAATAACGGTGATGGATCAAGCCCTGATCTTTGGACTGGGTAAGAGTGGTCTGCTTAATTCAGACACTCTGTTCATCACCACCCCCTTTTCTGTATCGTTATATTCCATATAGGTACCTTATGTAGGTGCAGGTAAATATCACAACCTTTCGCCTATATTCCTCACTACATTACATACATAACAATTTTTTGGCACTGACCTTTTACCAAGATACAACACTGCATTTAGAAAGCAGGTTTTTCCCTAGTTCGATAGTCATACATTATGCCTGAGGGTTCTTGAAAGCACAGCAGGACTCACAGCAGAATGGACAACTCCTGCAAAATATCTATGTTAAAGTTCAGGTCCAAAATCATACTCTAGGCCGACACAGTAACACAGCAAGGTAGGACCCCTGGGTAGACCTGTGGGCATATATACATCATGACATCGGAACAACTGGGAACAAGCAAACATAATCGTTGATAGTGAACCTTACCGATGTAATATTGACTGAAGATCAAACAAAAGTCCTAAACAAAGGACTGGGCTTTGTCCCGACCCCCCCCCTTTGGACGTCTTCAAACTAAAGAGTGAACTAGCGGAGTTCTGTAAGACTTTAAAATTGAAAGCCTTTTTCGAGGGAAAAGAACAAACTGTGAACAAAGGAGACACCAATTTAAGACGAAAATCTACATTCAATCCCCCGAATCATACAGTCCCAATCGAAATACAGACTTTTGAACAGGCTCTTTTGAAAGGTGCGGATGATCTGAAGAAAAACACTTACAAACCTTTTCAAAATTTGATGAAAAAAGAGAAAAACGCTTTGGAGGAATTACAAAACAATGACCAGTTGGTAATTAAACCAGCCGATAAAGGGGGAGGGATTGTACTGCTAAAAAAAGAAGGCTATGATCTTCAATGCCTCTCCCTTCTGTCAGATACAAAATTCTACAAGAAAATTCATATTGACCCCACCCCTCGACTTCAAAACACCATAAGAATGATGATTCACGAAGCTGAAACGAACTCATGGATCTCTCAAAAAGAGGCGGAGTACTTAGTAGCTCGAGAACCAAGAACCCTATTCTTTTATTCATTGCCCAAAATGCATAAACAAAGAATGCCACCACCAGGACGCCCAATTGTATTGGGCATAGGCTCAATTTTGGAGCCTCTGTCCCAATTTGCAGACCAGTTCTTGAAGCCTTTAGTACAACAAACTCCAATTTATCTAAAGGACACCCGCGACCTCCTGAATCAGATCAATGGAATGATTTTTGAACCAAATACCACATTATTGGTAGGACTTGATGTAGAGGCACTCTACATCAGCTTGCCACAAAAAGAAACGCTGGAAACATTAGAGGAAATATTTTTCACGACAGAGTGGAACTACCAGACACCTAGACATTTTGTCCTTGAATGCTGTTGTCTCGCCCTTACAGAAATTTTCTTCGGGTACAATGGATGTCTATTCATTCAAAGCCATGGTACATCCATGGGAAGCGTTTTTGTGCCTTCAGTAGCAGGATTGTATGTGAGCAACTTGAATTGAAATATGTACTGAATAACATCAACCCATTCATCAACAATATCAAAGCTTCCACCCTAAACCGCTAAGGGAAAATCTGCCCTTTAGCCAGTTTCTTAGGCTAAAGTGAAACTGTAGCAAGATCACTGACTATCGAAATCAAGCAAGGGAACTTGGCCTAAAACTGCAAAAAAGAAACTATCCGAAAAAGACGATAGCAAAATGCCAAAAACCAACCAAGAGAGAATCTCTTACAGACAACGATAAAAGAACCCATTACAGATCTAATGACATGTGTCACCACCTTCAGTCCAGCAACATATGAGGTTCAAAAACTCGTTAATAAGAATTGGCGGATCCTGTCTACAGGAAAATACAACTGGCCAAAACCATGATTTGCCAATAGACGTACCCGCAATATAAAAGACATCCTGGTCCACACACGACCTCGTAAAAAACAACTAATAACAACAGAGAGAAACATCAACATGACCCCAATTAGAGGCCATTTTCCTTGCGGTACTTGTCTGGTATGCAAACTGACAACAGCAACAAAAACTCTTCAGTTAACAGAAACCCTACTTTGGACACAAAGGCAGCATACGAACTGCAATTCAACCCACGTGATCTACATGGTGACATGCCCTTGTCAAAAGAAATATATAGGGATGACACCAAGAAAAATTAAAATTCGCATTGGCGAACATAAGAGTAATATCAAGAACCTGAAAAGTACGACAAAACTTTGCTCACACTTCATTGAAGCCAATCACAAACCAGAAAATTTAAGGTGGACAGTGACAGAGATGCTAACGGACAAATCTCAGAACCCAGAAAAGAACCTATTCGAAAGAGAACAGAGAGGGGTTCACCGCTTAGGAACAAATATTGATGGATTGAATGATAACATTCCCTGGCACCAATTCACAAAATAAACATGAAATTAGGTACTAAGGAGGTCAATATTTTGAACTGATTAACATCAAAAATCCTGCAATATGACCAATTTTGATAAACTAGTTTTGAATACAGTACAAAACTGCTCAGAACAGACAATGCAAATTCACCAAAAACTGGATCGTAAAGTTTTCAATCTATACGGTTATTCACAACATTACATATTGAAGAGTCCTATGTCTGAACAAAAATGGGATACGGATCGGGAGAGAGAGTTCACAGTGGGCCCTTTAATCAGAGCCTATACCTATGACTAGAAATACTCAAGTCCCCTCTCTATGCCGACACATTGACGAAGACAAAAGCACCTCCCGGAACAGTCTAGCTGTTTCCGGGGGCAGAGCCAGCACAAGTAGCAAAACTCTCGCAAGACGCAGGTAAGACAAATAACGTTGATTTGAACTCTTCTGTTAAGCTCGCCATTGCATATCTTGAAAACAAACCAATACTACCCGAATATTGAAAATAACGGACCTATCTTTCCTCACTAGCCTGCCAGCCCGAGGACGCTAACCTACATTTATCGGCAAGGTAACTCCCACACATGGTACCTTCATGTAATATATTACGTTCACAGAAACTGAATGAATGAGTTATACACACTTGAATTCATTGTTTGAAATAACTGTCATGATATTACATCTCGATGTTGATGATATACCCAAAAAGTTTAAAAGGCTAAATGTTATGATAGATATGCATAACACACATCTTCCAACATACGACAGATTTTGCCTGAGAAACATCACAGAATAGACGATACTGTCCCTAATGGAGGTTTCCAAGATTGATAAAAGAGAGCACTAATGTCCCACGCTATGACATTTTTTTGCAATTCTCTAAGTGGTTAGGTACAAGATTGTTATCCATGAAGTACAGCTTATCAATCTTTTTAGCTAGAATCTACCTAACAGAATTTAGGTTACTACAGACACGTAAGAATATATATGCCATTACTTGCCTGCAAAATAATTTTTTGTCTCCCATATTTTAGGTAGAAGACACCTTGGCAAAAGAAAACATGTGGTAAAACACGATATTCACTAGACTAATACTACACAAATAGTGTAAGTAACGTACTGATTTTTTATTGTCCTGATGAATGCCCCATAAACCGGGCTGGGCATGGATGGGCAGAAACATGTCGACTGAACTTTAAAGTGATATGATTGGACCCAGTCACACGGTCTAATATCTCATCCCATTATTTTTAATAAAAGACTTGTTTTGAGTTAATTAAAGTATTTTGGAAAGAACAGCTCTGTTTTTTAACATTCCTTTAGGCGAGTCACGATCTCTGGTCACTACCGTACAGTACCAGAGGTTGCCGCAGGGTTGAGGCTGGCATATTACAACGTAATAAACCCAATGACTATGCCATAACACGAGTGGAGAGTGGATAAAAAGATACACCGCTGGGCACGCTTCGTACACCGCGTTGATGAGGGTTTTTTAAGTAACCAGAGGTACACGGTTACAAGTGTCCATTCCACTATTGATTTTGTACTAACTAAGGTGAACTGAATGGACAGTTATTCCTCCTCCCTAACTGTTGATCATTATAAATATATATACTTCATGTCTTGATTCAGAAAGACAGAGGAGACCGTGACTCTCTGGCTGACACACTGACCAGAGATGCTGAAGTTCCTGCATGCAGACGCTCCAGCTAGCAGTGGTCTAACATCCCTTGTGGGGTGTCAAACTTGAGACCAGGACGGGTCCCATATCCTCTAATTATCAGGTAATGGGGTGGATTAGTTCCTAGAAGGGATTCTTGGCATAACACCTACACAGATGCTAGGTACATTTAGGTACATCTAGTTAGGAAAAAATCGTAGGAGTACACATTTTTATCATGTGCTTTATGTACTTGTATATATATTCATGATTACTGCAAAATGGTAGAACTGTACCATCCTTTTACTTTTGTAGTATTGCTACCCATATATCTCTGCTACTGTCTAATGATTGTCACAGCTCATATATCTTACACAAGAATTACAACTGTTCAATAAATAGTTATTGAAACACCCAGACTGTTTATGCTGTGTACCTCTGAGACAAACTAAGTGAGCACGAGTGCCTGAGCGAAAAGTAGTATAGTGTTGTCATGTTCTGAGGTTGGCAGAAACTATTCTCTCCCTAATAAGTGAAGATTCTAGTGGCACTGTGAGCTAGCTAATGCAAACAAGCTAATGTATCCAGTGGGGTTACTCGGAACCAGTCTGCCACCAAATCCACAATTTATGTTATCCGAAACGCGCAGATCCTGTGTAGGTAATATAGGAACTACAAGACATTGGCGCCGCCAACGTTGGTTGGGTACTTATTTAACAGTAGAATCTGAGTAGTTCAGTTGTGCTATTCTCAGAGACCCCTAGTCACAAAACACCAGAGACATCTTGAGTGGCTGAGCACAATCTTTGCCAGAGCTGAGAAGGCAAATAATCCTATTTATTAGCTGTTGGTTAATCAAGCTTGAAGGACACAGTGTTCCTAAAATTGTGCATAAAATCTTATCTTAGTTCCATTGAACAAACATCTTTATTACAAAAATGACTGAGGACAAAGATAACCCAGTAGTGGATCTGCACCTATCAACAGGAGAAGAAGACACAGATGCAATACAAATTGCACCATAATTCAGCCACACACTCACCTTGAAACTGTTAGAAAATGGTTTATCAGCTAGGGGTGGGTTAGTAGCTTTTGTGATTGAGGCACACAAAACAAATAAAACAGAGGTATTTTTTTTTTAACACAGACATTTCACTCCTACACAGAGGGAGATGCCCCTTTGGAATATGGCCCATTCTAGGACATAGAGATCCCAATCACATACCAGGAACACTTATACTCGTTTAATGGCGCCATATCCCACATAAGAAGAAGAGCAAGATTAGGCCCAGTCAGAGGAGAGGGGGCAAAATGGCTGATATTAGTGGTCTACACACCACATCCTGACATTGAAACAATGCCCCAGCAGACTTACTCATACAACACAAAGATTTGATTAAAATCTATAGAAACTTGACTCAATTCATCATGAGGACTTTCACAGTCCAGCCAACAACAGTTGCAACAAATGGAACTCAATCACAGGGTACAGCAACTAAAATCACACCACAAACGTTACACGTGGTAATGGGCAAAATGCCCACAAAATGTGAACAAATGCCATTCTGGATAGCTCAGAAAATAACTCAGCTCAAGGTAGTATTCCGGAATACTACCCTATATCAAAAACACAGAATGCTAACAATCTGCTTGGCCATGGGGATAACACTACAAGTAGAAGATTGTACCAATTGGGATACTGTCTTTGCTGCAATTTATACCAGAACTCATGGTATTCGTTCGTCATCGGTGGTACCAGATGTATTAAGACAAATGCAAAATGAGTGTGGAAGAGCCTGCTCTGAACTGAGGGAGGAATTTACTTGATAATTATGACCAGGTATCAGCCATAAAACGAGCTAATATTATACGGGAAGCAGCTTCAGTGGCTATCCGCCAATTCCTAAGGGTGTTCATTCCTAAAGATAAATAACACGCACTACCCAAAATAATTTAAACTGCATATTCAGAATTAGGCAGAGACAGTTTGCATGGGAAAGCTTTAAAATGAAAACTTATGGGCTGTCCTGAAAAGGACACTTATAAGCAGACACCTACTTATTCTAAAAAGAAGTGGGATAATAAAAAACAACAAAAGTTTAAAGGAAACAGATCTCAATCCCGAGGCAGATCTCTTCCACAAAACCCTCTGAAAAGAGGTAAAATATCAGGAATAGGGATAATATTAGGAAACCTGGCAGGTATCAGGATACTGATACACATTCCTCTTGTTCCTTTCAGGGTTCATCGAAAAACTCAGAGAAGGAAGGACGGTCAGAAAGACAAAAAGAGCGTACAAATTCCAGAGACAAGCAGCACACTCAAAATCATGCTTCCAAAAAAGAAGAAAAACCAAAGCAAAAGCCACAGTTCAAAAAGAAGAAGGTCGTTGGTCTAAAGATCAGACATGACCAGAATTCCGAGGACTTGACTACTGAACAGGAAATGGGTTCCGACGATGAAGGTTTGGCTTTTGGGGTACAGGGTTATTTTTAGGGTTCAGGGCTAGGTTTGGGTTTTGGGGTATAGGGGTATTTTTAGGGTTCAGGGGTAGGCTTGGGTTTTGGGGTACAGGGGTATTTTAAGGCTTCAGGGCTAGGTTTGGGTTTTGGGGTACAGGGGTATTTTAGGGTTCAGGGGGAAGGTTTGGGTTGTGGGGTACAGTGGTACTTTTAGGGTTCAGGGCTATGTTTGGGGTTTGGGTTTTGGGGTTCAGGGGTATTTTTAGGGTTCAGGGGTAGGTTTGGATTTTGAGGTACAGGGGCAGAAGTAACAATAGCTTGCAGGTACCTGATGGAATTTCTGGTGACAGTGGACTTGAATGATTATATCACAATGGAAACCCCTGATACTAGAGTAAGTGTCCCACATAAATTGTATGAAATTATGCTTCAAATGGACGGGGACAAAAGTAGGAATGTAAGAGGTCTCTTTTGGGAGAACCTTACATTTGGCTATGCCATTTTGTTAGCAGAACAACATTAGCCACCAACATTCGGCATGGATTGCCCTAAAGGAGAAACAATAATTTTACCAGCCTTCTCAGATCACATTCCCAGGCACTTGCAACATACATATGCGCAGGAGTGGGTGGTAGCCTAGGCTCCGGCATTATACAAAAACCATGTTGGATGGGATGAGGACTCAACCCACCACATAATTCCTTTAAAAAACACTTCAACTGCACAGAGGCAGTATCCAACAATACAAGAACCAAAAAGAGGTAATGGAGATCTTAGATCAACTTGAATACCAAGGGGTGATTGAAACGTGCACCTCTCAAATGAACTATCCTTTGTTTCTTCACATGAAATCTGACAGTACAAATCATCTGGTTTTATATTGCAGACATTTAAACACGGGCACTAAGACATTTGCAGTCCAAACTGCACACAGTGCTGCATTAATGAATAACATTGTGTGGAAAAATTATAAGACAACACTTGATATCTCAAATGGATTTTTTGCCAAATTATACGCCTGAAAGCAGGTACTTGACAGAATATGTAGAGCTAGGGTCGCACCAACAATTTCGGTATCCCAGGGGTATAAGAACAGCCCGGGGTTGTCTTCGGCCAGAGTAACAGAATTACTTCAAAAATTAGATTAAGAGGCATTGTCCTATGTGGATGATATTTATCTGATGGACGATGACCTGGAGGAACACTTGAACAGAGTGAATACCAGAATTTTGGGATTTACATCTGAGGGCTACAAATGTAACTTTAAAAAATCTAAAATCGCCCACCTCAGTTTCCTGTTTTTAGGATATGAGCTTTCAAGTAAAGGAAAAAGCATGGCAGCAAATTTTTTAGAAAAATATGCTCTGCTCCAACCTCCAAGCTCAATAAAAATTCTACAATCAATACTGAGATTCCAAAATTTTGAAAGAACATACATTTTGGATCTCGCAGAAAGAGTAAAGACTTTCTACGACTTTATAAAACCGGATTGCTCAGCGAGAAACTGGACACAGGAACGCACAGATACACTTTGTTCATTACAAGCTGACATGATTGCTTCCAAACAGTTACAGACATGCGTAAACGTAGGCAACCTGGTGATCTGTATAATTGTGCATCTATAAGGGTACACACATCTCACATATAATGAAGGTGAAACAGTACAAATTGCATACAAGTCACATTTGTACACAAATGCTGAGATGCACTTTGCATCTACAGAAAAGATTCTAACAGCAGTACAGACTGTTGTAGTGGGAGAAAGAGCACTGGCTCAGGGAAAACGAATAATAGAAGTGACTACAGTTCCAGCCTTTGAGGCATCGTCAAAGGCAAGCGTCCCTAACGCTAAAGCCTTACATCTGAGATGGATACAATGGGCTAATCTTCTCACTGCAACAGACATAGAATCAGGGACAACGCAATCTAAAGACACAAGCATTTCTGCAACACGAACAAGAATATCCTTTACCAAATAAAAAAATGCCTCTGGATCAGTATGAAATATTATTTACACTGACGGACCTGCTCAATCGGCCATAGGAAGTAAGCAACAATACAGTGCAGCATGTGATATCGTTAAACATCGCATGTGGGATAGAAAGGGCTATCCAAGTTGCACTAAAACGCAATCTTTAGGAGACTGCATGGCTCAGTTGGCAGAGTTAAAAGTCCTTATACTGGCACTTGTAATCACGGATCGAGGATTCCCCACACTAATTGTGTGCAGTTCATTTTACAGTGTACAGTTTTACAATGAATACTTGCAATGTTGGGTTCACAATGAGTTCAAAGATGCAAAAGGAGGCACAAATAGGCATAAATTCCATTGGAACAGGTAGTGAACTTTAAATTAGAACTACCAAGGACTCACGTGATTCACACATTGAGTCATCAACTCGATGACGTTCATGTTGAAGGGAATTCATCATTTGAGAAAGCCGCAAAGGGGGCTTTACGCATGGCTTCTGTAGCTGCAATCACTTATTCTTAAATGAGAATAGATGGTAAGATTATGGTAGCTGTTATTGCTTCATGCAAAAAAAATAGTGCAGTACCAAAAAGATTTCCATTCAAGCGCTCCTACAAGTTAGATGTAAATGTAAATGTAAACGCCTTCTACCCAGAGGTCTCGTAGCACTGAATTCATACCGCTGTGGAACCCTTCCTGGCTTTCTTGTGAGATGTCCACTCCTGGGCACCCCCAAGGTGAAGCCAGGCATCCAAGCGCTGCTGGGGCCGTTGTGGAGATTAAGTAAGCTATTGCCCAGAGTCACAGAGTGGGACCCATGATTAGACTAGGCAGGAAGGTGAGAATTATCAGGTCCGGGGAGATTGAGTCCAAGAGATGCCGAGGCGGGAATAGATCCCGGTTCCCAGGCCATACCTCTGCATCAGGGTCTGCCGCTCTGACCATTTAGCCACGCTTCTCCACTTAGATGTCAATAACATTTCATTTGCTCAGATTCCTGGAGTGGGGGATAGAGTAATTCCAAACATGGTTTGTAGGTTAAGTTTAATACTAGCAGCACACAAAGAGATTGGTTCTGCACATGCAGGAGTTACACCTACTGTTTCCTTATTGAAACAACGCTATTGGTGGCCTGGTTTAACAAAGCAAACTAAGGACTATGGGGCATATTATCAAGGGGGTTTATCTCCGCTTTTTTGGCTTTAAAAGCCAAGAAAGCGGAGATAAAATTATCTCCCTATTACCTAGCTGTCGCTAACACCAGTTAGTGACAGATAGTAGGAGATAGCGACCATCTTGGGCCCCGCTTTGCATGTCAGTGATATTTATCACTAATGACATGCAAAGTGGGCGTGCCAAGATGTTAGCGACTGAAAACAGTCGCTAACATTGCTATCTCCTATTACCAACTTTTGGAGATATTGGCGCTAAGCGCGAATATCTCCAAAAGCTAACACCTGCCCTGAGCAGTTCTTAGCCATGTTATCCAATGGGAGGTGGATAACATGGCTAAGAGCATTAGCTCGGTAATGCATGAATATCGCTGACTTTTCAGTGATATTCATGCTTTGCGGCGATTTTTATCGCATTTGCGTTAAACCGTGGTAATACCAAGGTTTATTTGCGGTAAAAATCGCCGCAGCGCAGCGGTAAATTTTTGTCTCTAACCAAGCAATAGCGATAATTATCGCTATTGCTTGGTAATATGCCCCCATGTCTTGAAATGCGACATCTGCCAGCAGATGAAAGGTTCCACCGTTACACGTCCTGCACAGACACCATTGTTAATAGCTGACAAGCCACTAGCTTGTGTCTACCTATACCACTGTGTCCCCCTGAAAAGAGATGGAGTAAAAAGTATATCATGGTAGCAGTGGACTCCTGCTCGAGGTGCCTATGGGTGTGGCCCCAGCCCTCGGCTGATGCTCCAACTGTCATCAGAGAATTACGAGTCTTTATAGGCAAATACGCAATTGGCACATTACATTCTGACCAGGGCCCCACGTTTATCTTTTGGACTTACGAGGAAGCCATGGGAAGTTTGGGTGAAGCATTGTGGTCCTCATCTCCGAACCATCGTGAGGGAAATTTGGTTGTGGAGAGAGAAAAAATGAGACTTAAAGCAATCTTTGACAGCTAGAGTTTTTGGCATGGGTGAAAGTTGGGTAAAACATCTTTATGGAGTCCAGAGGGCCCTTAACCACATGTCAAGAAGTTCTCCGGCGGGGGTCACTCCTTACAACGTCCTATTTGGGACAAGAATGTGGGTACCTGGTCTTGATTGTGAAGTCGCATTGGCGGATGAAAAGCCTTTTGATCAATTGGCTGTTTTACAGGATCTGAATGAATCCAGGACAACACCAAAGTACCGTCCACCCGAAACAGACCTCCACTGGGGAAGTCAAATCAGTCACATCAAGACCGGTCTGGATCCCAAAAGTCGGGGATCTGGTCAGAGAAAAAATAGCGGACAAGAAAGAATTTGGGCCATACTACAGAAAACCTGTACCGGTCCTAGCCATTGAAGGAACAAAAACTGTACTTCTACTGCCTCTTGCTGGAAAAAAGGAGAAAAGATTTGTCTCAATTGACCTAATCAAACCACACTATGTGTCCAATACTAAGCGGTAGGCCACATGGACTCCAAAGTAGCAGACGCCCTTCTCTCGCTAAAATATAAGAAGTTCAAACTGAAAGACTTGGGACTTTCTAGACGGGGGCAAGATGGCGGACTGTAAGTCCGAGTGAGGAGACGCTGGTCTGAGCTCTCGTGTGGCTCGTCGAGGCATGTCGACTTTCTACAGAAAATCTTAACGAAAACAAGCTGCTACCCGTGGGAGATCACAATTCCCGCATAATTACTTACATTTGCTGCCCGCGGTTGGAGGAGTGCTGGAAATACGCGGTGACGGTGACGGCGTGCACATACAGTTGCTCGGCTCGGCTATGCGCTTTGATCTCTGGAAAAGCTACACTCTAACTCTCCGTTCGGCGTGGATCCGCCCAACTCTTCTGCCTTCACCGTTCTCACCCTCTTCCAGGGATACGGCGGGAGCTGAATCACACTTCTTTGGAACACGCCGACATCAATCACGGAAGGGGCGCTCACGGCTGCAAAAGGAACAACACGGATACATTGTGTCAGCTCCTCAGAGTTCCGAGATTTCACATATTTTACCGGCTTCAATGGCACCGAAGAACCCAACTGGATTACAGCTGCAGAAAAAGCCGAAAACGAGGGCTGATACTGCAGCGGCGCAGGAGACAGTTCAGCCTACAGGGGTAGTCTCGATAGATGACCCTTCTCATGCTACTGCCACTGTGAGTATGAATATTCCCCTGAATTCAAATGTAGAAACCATACCAACTACTCTAACTTTGGCTGAGGGGGTACTGCATACTATACCACACCCAAGTAATTCTAATTTATTAATAACGGCTCCTGGTGGTAATGTTGAAGACACAAACGTGATGAATTCTGGGAGTTGTAGGCTAGGTGCCATACCGAAAATTCCAGTTATGTTTAGGAAAAAAACGGCTAACCCTGATATTAATCAGAAGACTTCAGACAAACAACTGAGTACTACCGAAGGATCTGCTAAGGAGGGAGTAACCAGTGGAAAAAGTTGTGATCCAATACAAAGGACACTGGCTGCTGCTGAGACCCGAGGTGATGATACAGAGTCCATAGATTCAGCTGGCAATTTTTACTCCATGACTGATCTTTCACAAGCGCTAGACTCTGACAGCACAGATGAGTTGGTGCAGGACATTGGGTTATTGCGGGAGCAAGAAAAATCTTATTCTGATCTAGGACAAGAAGAGCTTAGCAATCCTGAAGATTCAGATCCAGAGGAGTCCCCGAATAGACCTGAATGGGGGGAGGAAGAAGAGGTGGAGAATTATAACTCTACCTTGCGGGGACCGAATAGGTCCATTTCACCTCCGACATCCATTACTCCTGAATCTAACAACCCATCTGATGATCTACCTGAAATAACATTGGAAGTTTTATATCGTGTAATGCTACATCATAGAGAAGAAACTAAAACTGAAAATCTCCGAACCCAGGGAGCTGTAAAAAAATTACAAAACAACTTGAGAAAAGTAATGAAAATTTCTAATGATACAATCGTCAGAGTCACTGAGAGAGAAAATAGAATTTCACAAACAGAAGATTCTATGGTACAGCAGAGCACACAATTAAAATCAATGGAGGGTTTGAAAGATGAGATTAATTGGAAGCTTGTGGATTTGGAAAATAGATCACGCCGCATCAATCTCCGAGTCCTGGGTGTGCGAGAAGGGAAGGAAGATTCAAACCCACGTCGGTTTATGATAGAACTTTTTTCTGCTGCTTTCCCGGAGTTAAGTCAATGGAAATGGGAGACTGAGATTCAAAGGGCACACAGATTTCCGTTTCAGGCAAGACAAGACTCGGCCTCTAAACCATGAGCTATTCTGATCTCACTGAATAATTTCTTAGCTAGAGAAGCACTCTACGACCTGGCAAGACCTAATAAAAAGCGTAAGATTCAAGATGTTGAATTCTTCGTACGTCTGGATTACTGTCATGCTACCGTGCAATTAAGGTGGCAGCTAAGACAGCTCATCACCTTATTCCAGGCAAAAGGAGCAAGTCAAGTCAAGTCAAGTCATAAAATTTGTATAGCGCACTACATACCCAGAGGGTTTCAAGGCGCTTAGGAAGGGGAGGAGGATTATTTGTCAAATATCCACGTTTTAAGCTGCTTTCTGAACGCTAGGTGGTTCTGGGTGAGGCGAAGGTAAGCGGGGAGTGAGTTCCATGTTTTAGCAGCCAGATATGAAAAGGATCTGCCTCCCATGGTGGTCTTGTTGATGCGAGGTACAGTGGCGAAGGCTTGGCTGGAAGAACGTAGTTGGCGGGGGGGGTGTAGAAGGACAGTCGTGAGTTGAGGCAGTCTGGTCCGATGTCGTAGAGTGATTTGTGTGCGTGGGTAAGCAGTCGGAAAGTGTTCCTCTTATTGACGGGTAGCCAGTGGAGGTCTTTAAGGTGACCAGAGATGTGTTCGTTGCGTGGGATGTCTAATATGAGCCTGGCTGAGGCGTTTTGGATTCGTTGGAGTTTCTTCTGGAGTTTAGCGGTGGTACCTGCATAGAGGGTGTTTCCGTAGTCCAGTCGGCTCGAGACCAGAGCGTGGGTGACTGTTTTCCTTGTTTCGGAGGGGATCCAGCGAAATGTTTTTCTGAGCATGCGAAGAATGTTGAAGCAGGAAGAGGATACGGCGCTGACTTGTCTGTTCATTGAGAGTGAAGAATCCAGGATGACGCCAAGGTTCCGTGCGTGGTCTGTCGGGATGGGTGCTTTTCCGAGGGCTTCCGGCCACCAGGAGTCGTCCCAAGCAGAGGGGGATGTACCTAAGATGAGGACTTCTGTTTTGTCTGAGTTCAGTTTCAGACGGCTGTGTTTCATCCATTCGGCGACTTCTTTCATTCCTTCGTGTAGGTTAGTTTTGGCGGTGCTGGGGTCCTTGGTGAGAGAAAGGATCAGTTGAGTGTCATCCGCGTAAGAGATGATGTTGAGGTTGTGTTGGCGGGCGATGGCCGCGAGGGGGCTCATGTATACGTTGAAGAGGGTGGGACTGAGTGAGGATCCTTGAGGTACGCCGCAGATGACTTCAGAGGCCTCGGACTTGAATGGAGGAAGGCGGACTCTCTGGGTTCTTCCGGTGAGGAACGAGGTGATCCATTCAAGTGCTTTTCCTTGGATTCCGATGTTATTGAGGCGTTGTAGAAGGGTGCTGTGGCAGACTGTGTCGAATGCTGCAGAGAGGTCGAGGAGGATGAGGGCGACTGTGTCTCCATTGTCCAGTAGAGTTCGAATGTCGTCTGTTGCTGCGATGAGGGCGGTCTCAGTGCTGTGTTTTGCTCGGAAGCCGAATTGTGAGGGGTCGAGGGATTTGTTGGCTTCGAGGAAGGCAGCAAGCTGGTTGTTGACGGCTTTCTCGATGACTTTGGCCGGGAATGGAAGAAGCGAGATGGGGCGGTAATTTTTGAGTTCTGTGGGGTCCGCTGTTGGTTTTTTCAGAAGGGCGGTGAGTTCAGCGTGTTTCCAGACTTCTGGGAAGGTAGCGGAGTTGAGGGAGCAGTTGATGACGTCTCGGAGGTGCGGTGCTATGACGGAGTCTGCTTTGTTGAAGATGTGGTGAGGGCATGGGTCTGTGGGGGATCCAGAGTGGATGGAATTCATCAGGCGGATGGTTTCCTCAGTGGAGATTGTGTTCCAGGCGTTAAGGGTGTTTACGGGGGGAGGATGGTCAGCAGATGGTAGGGTGGGTTGGTTTCCGGGTTGGTTGTCAAAGCTGTTGTGGATGTCTGCAATCTTGTTGTGGAAGAAAGAGGCTAGGGAGTCGCAGAGGGTTTGAGAGGGGGTGATGTCGTTGGAGTTGGCCGAGGGGTTGGAAAATTCCTTGACGATGTTGAAAAGTTCCTTGCTGTTGTGGGCGTTGTTGTCAAGTCGATCCTTGAATGCTGTTTTCTTGGCTTTTCGGATTAGTTGGTGGTGAGTGCGGGTGGCGCTTTTGAATGCGTCCTTGGTGCTGGTGGTTGGGTCTTTTTTCCAGGCCTTTTCAAGGGAGCGGCAGAGTTTCTTGGATTTCTTAAGATCATCGTTGAACCATGAGGCCTTCTTGTTGCCAGGTTTGCTTTGACGTTTTTTCAGTGGTGCTAAGGTGTCGGCGGTGTTGGATAACCATAGGGTGAGGTTGGTGGCGGCTTCGTTGGCGTTAGAAGAGAGGGCTGGGGAGTTTCGAAGGAGCGATGCGGAGATTTGGTCCGTGGTGATTTTGTTCCTGTTTCTTTGCAGGGTAGGTTGGGAGTGGTTGATGGGTTTCGGCTTGTTGTAGGTGAAGTGAACGCAGCTGTGGTCGGTCCATAGGAGATCCGTAGTGTGGCTGAAGGAGACATGATTGCTGGAGGTGAAGATGGGGTCGAGTGTGTGACCTGCGATGTGGGTGGGGGAAGTGACTAGTTGTTTAAGTCCGAGGTTGGCGAGGTTGTCCACGAGGGTGGCGGTGTTGTGGTCGTTTATCTTTTCAAGGTGAAAGTTGAGGTCTGATACATAAAGAACGCTCTGTTTTCTTTACCTCTGAGGTAGCAGCCAAAGAATTTCTGACGTCTATTTGAGGGAACTATGAACCATGAACTATGAACTATTACGGCTCAAACCTGTTTTTTTCTGGTTTTTTTTTCCTTTCCGCTTTAAGAGTGTAATAAGAAAGTAATGAAGCTCCTGTTAACTTCTTTTTCTTTCTTCTTTGCTCCCTTTCTGTGTCTCTACAGGCTGTTAGAGACGAGGACGAGGAGGGGGAAAAAAAAAAGGAAAAGAAAGGGGAAAGGAGGTTTAGCAAAGGGTTTAGCAAATGACTGATAAAATTTGCTTAGATATTCTTAGATATTCTTAGATATTCTCAGATATGCTTAGGTACTTAATATACACTGAATAATAATCTGTGACTCGCTGGATTTAAAATGATTATGAAGGGGGTACAATAATCATGAAAAGAGCCACACGATGAGAACCACCTAGCGCTAATCACATCATCAATACAAGGGACTATTAAGTCCCTCTGCCCTGATAGCACTGAGGGGTGGGGGGGTGGGGTGGGCTCAGGGTGAGTCCAGGGTGGGGTGTGGGGAGGGTTGGGGAGAAAAACGAAGTTGCAAGTAAAAACAGAATGTCTATTATTTTGTTATGTGTGTCTATCTTGCTATTTTGTGTTAAGCTTTCTGCTAGGGGGAAATATTGGAGGTTTCATCTGATTGAATACACTTATTTTTTGCATTATCTGGTACCTCAGTTGCGAAGTAAAGGTTTATATAAATGGGAAAATTACGTGTCTGTTCGTGGAATATATGTGGTTTGAATAATAAAAAGAAGAGGGGGATTGCGGCACAAATCTTACAGTCTATGAAAACTGATATATTGTGTATTCAGGAATCACATATAATGTGGAAGGACAGACATCTATATAAATATTTAGGCATGCAGTTAGCTGTATGTACGTCTCAAGGTTCAACAACAAAAGGCGTTGCTATTCTATTAAGGAAGGGCATGGGCACTTTGATTCAGCATAAAGCAGATAAATATGGTAGATGGGCAATATCAGAGTTCAAAATCAATAACGCAGTATGGACTGTATGTGCTGTCTATGCCCCAAATGTAGATGATCCAGCTATCCTGGACTTTTTAAATTTGGAACTAGCCAACTTGTCTTCATCATTAATACTTTGAGGTGACTTTAATATCCATCTAGATTCTAATAGGGATATCTGCAATATATATCTTGCTATCAGGGGGTCAAAAAGAAGTCATTCATGGCCTTACGGTAATTGGTCTTGGACCACGGCTTAGCTGATTTAGTCTACGAAAAAAACCTATCATTTCCCGCGTTTACATTCTTTTCCCATCCACATAAAAAGTTTGTACGTTTGGACTATTTCTTTATTAAAAAATCATTTATCTATGACACAAAATTTTAGTTATTTCCACGCATAATCTCTGATCATAACCCAATACTGATTGAAATTAAAACTGATACATCAATTATTCAACCGAAGTCCTGGACTTTTGATCGTAAATTATTGTTTGATTCAGAATACTTAGATATGATGGCTATATGGATGAAAGAATTTTTTGATATTAACAGAGGAACTGCCTCTGTTCAAATTGTCTGGGATACGTTTAAATCAGGGATAAGGGGAGAGTCGCTGTCTTATACTATTAAAAAACTGAAAATTATGCGTGAAAAGAATGAAAAAGCATTTGAGAAAGTATTATTTTGGGAAAAGGAATTAATAACAGCAATTGCACACAAACAACCAATATCTGATATAGAATCGAGTCTAGCGATCAATAAAGTTATCTGTTGTGAATCCTTTGCAGACAAGTCAGCACAACAGATGGCAAGCTATAAAACCCAGATATATGAGGTAGGTGAAAATACAGGGAAAATATTGGCAAAGAGAATTAGACAAAAAGAAGCTCATAACACCGTTAATATAATTCAAGACGAAACAGGTCAAATACATAATAAACCAGAAGCGATTTTGGAAGTTTTTCGCAAGTTTTATCTTCAACTTTATACACAAGAGAATGACCACTATTCGTAAGACGCATGCATGAACTTTGCCATGGAAAATGTTCTGCCATCTCTTTCTTATGATCAAATGCTTGCGCTGGATGCTGCAATTACATGGGAAGAAATTGAAAATGCATTGAACTCACTAGCAACAGGCAAAGCAACTGGACCGGACCTTATTCCACTTGAATTCTATGAGACTTTTAGAAATTATATTAAACATGATATGCTTACTACTTTTCTAGAGGCTCAAAAAGGCATACCACCAGAATCTTGGGCTATATCAGTAATCATGACGTTTTTAAAAAAAGATAAAGATCCAATTAATCCAGCCTCCTATAGGCCAATATCCCTAATTAATGCCGATAGCAAAATATATTCAAAAATACTTGCCACAAGACTATCAAAGATAATATCGTTAATTGTTTCTCGATGGCAACATGGATTCATTCCTAATAGAGATACGGCTGACCATATACGCAGAATCATAGCCATGATGGATTGGGCAGAAGCCTCTAATACACCAATAGGGATTCCCCTGCTAGATGCTGAAAAAGCATTTGATAGAGTGGCATGGCCCTATCTCTGGGATCTGCTATCTATGAAAGGTTTCGGACCAGGAATAATAAATGCACTTAAGGCACTATATAAAAACCCAGTATCAGCAATAAAAATAGGCTCTACTAAGTCTGCATTATTCCCTATTCAGCGAGGAACACGTCAGGGATGTCCATCCTCCCCTCTTCTTTTTGCCATATACATAGATATTTTTCTTAATCAGTTAAACCGAGATGAGAATATATTACCGGTACAGCTAGGAGGTACTGCATATAGAGCCCTTGCCTATGCAGATGATTTGGTAGTGGTTACCAAAGATATCGAAAGAGCTTTTTTGAGGATCGAAGAACTTGCTGATATATTTGGATCTTTTTCAGGATATAAATTAAATCTGTCCAAAACACAAGTTCTTTTTATAGGTCCTAATCCACCGCCTATTAGAAATATAGTTTCTGAGGCGGTCTATCTAGGAATTAGACTAACTACACCTATCTCGAAAATACCTAGTATAAATTATACCCGACTCTTAAGATAGTTAATTCAACTCTGGAAAGAATAAATCACCTACATCTGTCTCTCCATGTTAGAAATAATGTCTTAAAGATGCTTATACTTCCGAAATTTATTTACTTATTCAGAACAATCCCTCTGGAATTTCCCTTAAGCTTTTTTCAAGAAATTGAAAAAAGCTCAGTAAGATTTTTGTGGGGCTATAGAGGCATTAGGAGAGCATATAAGAAGTTTATTATACCGAAAGATAGAGGGGGCTGGGCTGTACCACATTTTTTATTTTACTACTTAGCAGCTGTACTTCAATACATGTTTCCGTTGATTGTCGGTAATAAAATCCCTACTTCTTTGGCACAATACCCAAATATATATGAACTTGTATTAGGCACTGAAGCTAATCATCATCTGTTAAAAATAATAGAACCAAGCTACTATAAAAAAACAAAATTTAAGATCATAGCAGCAGCATATAAAGCATGGCGAATTATCAAAAAATTGGTTGGTATCAGAAAAGTTACAAGATATACCCCATTAAATTCAATTCATTGTTTCCCTCCTATATTTAGAGATCAGGTGATGAAAAAATGGTATGCTAAAGGGATTTTTTTTCTCTCTGACTTATATACAACTAATTATGACTCATTACTTTCTTTTGGAGCACTTCAAAATAATTTCAAAATTCCTTCTCATGATTATTTTAAATATTTACAGATTCATAGCTTCCTACACTTACCTTCTAATGTAGAAAGACAGGATTTAATGCCAATTTTGCTTATAGATAGTTTAACCAATAAAAGGAAAATAGGTTATTACTATAATATGTTAATGACCTACCTCCCTGATGACTTTAATAACCTCTGCGATAAATGAGAAGAGAAATTAGGAATAAAGGATTTATTTTTAAAAGATTCAATTAAAATGGCTACCTCCATTCTATTTTCTGGGCACACTCGAACTCAATATTATATGATTCTGTGTGATCTTTATTATACACCTGCCAAAGTTTTGAAATGGGGGTCTACTGCTGGAATAAATTGTAATCGGTGTAATATGAGAGAAGCTGACACAATACATATGTTTTATTCCTGTGTAAAGCTTGCAAGGTTAATCTCTGATATTCAAAAATTCATTGAAAATATTTTTTGTAAAACGATTGCTATATCACCTGAATTAATATTATTTGGTGTTTCCAAAGACTCAATTGATTTAGAACAAATCAATGTATTATTTATTATGATGTCTGAATTGCGCGCATGCATCACACAGGACTGGATCAGCCCGGAACCACCGACGTTTTCTACATGGAGGGACCGATTATTAGCCAGATACAAACTTGAATTGGCAATATATGTAACCAAGGGAAGAAAAAGGAAGCTACTAGGCATAAAAATCTGGACTCCAATTCAAAAATGGGTTGATGGGGTAATGACTTAATAAGATTTTTTTTCTCTTTTTTTATTTTCTTTTTTCTTTATGTTTCCATTTTCACTGTACTCTGTTTTTTGAATGTGTTTTGCAAAATGCATATGTATACTTTGAATATTTGAAGGATATGTCATAATCTGTTTAAACTTGCAACACAAACTTCAATAAAAAAAAAACAAAAAAAAAAATAACTGAAAGACTTGTCACGTTCGAAGAGCCTCCTGTACGGAATGAAGGACTGTGCAACAATGCCATGGAACTCGTGCCTCTTGAACCTGAAGTTCAACTTCAATATCAAACTCAAAATACACACAAGTTACAATAGAACAAAATACTGAGGATAACGTCAATATGCCTCGACAAGAGCAAACTACGTTTTCAACAAATCCTGATGCAATTCCAACAACTGATCAAACTGCTTCTAGCTACTTCATAAACTTTTATATGTTTTCTTTTGATCCAAGCTAACCAAAACCAACGCCAGCACAAAAATGATGCAAGCAGCAAGCTAAAGACTTTTTGAACTTTCACAAAAGAACTTACCTGGTATCACCGTGGGTAGAACTATGGTTAATTACTGGGTTGCTTTTCTTTCTTTTCTGGTTAGGCTTAGTAATAGTTTTTAACATGCGTATTAATGGACAATGCATTAGGCAAAGCTCGACAGCCCAAGCGGTGAATACAATTTTGAAACATCAATCATCTCATCGAGAACAAAGAGACTGTGAACATTACAGCTGTTCCTGTACCGGATGGTATATTTTGGGACAATGTTGATTTCAACATATTAGATCCAACAGAACTTTCCACATTTATTTAAAACATCATTGAGTGATATCATTACCTCAAGTACATTTTCTGATGATTAGGAGTTTGAAACTGTTAATAACATGTTGACTGATTTAAAAAAATCTGCTGCATTTTCTAATAGTGAAACATCATCGGAGAGATCAGCAGAGGGAGCCCAGCAAGCCACAGTCTGGATGATTTGTTACTGGCCTTCTATGATCCTACACCACTCCTGAAGCAGTCCAGCTGCTGAATCTTTGGGATCTTTATTTCCTGTGTCACCTGATCGCTTAGGGGGTATAGTCGGAACCACGAATTTCCAAACAATGGCTGCCTTAACAATGAGGTCTTAATAACGACCACGTCTAAACCACACATACCTTTACCATGTATTCCTTTACATCAAATTTAGTTCTAATGGTAAACTGGTAAAATCATATGCATGGTTATGATTTTGCCCTAACACCTGAAGTGACTTTTTAAACCCAGTTAACTGCCCTGAGTTCTAGTCTGACCCCAGCCCTAAAAACAGCCTATCACTCTGCCCTAACAACAAATCAACACTCCAGCACTAAAAATACCTCAGCCCCCCTGTGCTCTGAGCTCTAAACCTCACACTGAGCACAAAAAAACCTGCCCTGAGCCCTAAGTCCTTGACACGTTACTCGACACTCCAGCACCTCTGTGCCCTGAGCCCTAACACCCCACCCTGAGCCCTAAACCAGGTCTGCCCTGACCCCTAAATCCTTGACCCCAATATGAAAAAACATCCCACCCCCCCTACCCCTGACTATGGCGACCAACCCCAGCCCACAAAACTACCCCAAAATCCCCACCCCTTCACACTACAATTAAAGCCCAGAAAACTATCTCCACCCAGCCCAAAAACTACCTTGACCCACCCTAACCCAAAAAACTACCACTAACCCACTACCAGCCCACAAAACTACCCCCTGGCCTAAACCATAAAACCTTGACCCCATATTTAAAAAAAAATCTCAGCCCCCACCCTCGAATCAGTTCAACATTAAAAATAAACAAAATATTTTTAACAAAATTAAAATATTTAAAAAAAAAAAATATATATATATATATATATAAATATAAATACATATGTTAAAAATATATATTGTATGTTAAAATAATTTTATATGAACATATAATGAAGTTAAATACATATCACAAATACCTACACATGTTATCAAGTCAATATTTTAATTGAGAAATGATGTATTAACAAACACATTAATTATTACATACATTTAGTTTAGTTACTTCCCACCCTATCACACCACAAAACTCACAACCTGCACCTAAACAATTATTGACACTATTAATATAAATATTCCTCAATAAATGTCATTAATTAAATATTCATTAATAATTTTATATACTTAATGCACTTCTCACAATATGCCCCCACAAAACACAAATAATTATTACATTAATAATTCTTATTCACTTAAAAAATAATAATTGTTTAAAATATATGTATTTCCCACCCATACCCCTACAAAACACATAACCCACATCTAAAATTAACAAAATTAATTATCAATTACACAAATTATAATTCATTAAAATACATTGATTTCCCAACATTCACTCCTATAATCCCCACATCCAAAACCTAAATGTAAAAACATGAATTATACAATTTAAAATTCATTGTCAAATAAATAGCTAATAGTATTTACCAACTAATTATAAATTAAGTAAAATGTATTTACTTCCCACTCTTTACCCCTAAAATCCCAAACCCCACACCCCAAAAAATGTAAACAATTAACATAATTAATTATAATTATAATTAATTATTATTAATTATAAACAAATTATTCATTAATTAATAAAATTACTTCTCACCGTTTACCCATATTAACCCCACACCCTGCACCTAAAAAAATACACATTTACTATGATGAATTATCAATGAATTCAATATAGTGATTAACAACTAATTATTAATGAATTGAAAATAAATGACTTTCCACCTTTTACCCCCTATAAACCCCATAACCCACACAAAAATTGTACCCTAAAAAATTTTAAAGCACAATTACTACTATTAAATATAAATTAAATAAACATATGTAAATACAACACAATCATTAATTTATTATAATTAAATTACTTCCCACCCTTTTCCCCTAAAATCCCACAACCCGCCACTTAACTAAATGAGGTAAAATATAATTACATCAAATGTAATAACTAATAGACATTCAACACATATATTAAAAATCAAAAACAATATTTATACAAAAATAAATCGATATACTTGACAACGATAGTCTTGCACTCGATTTTCCATTCCACAATATTTCTCACTCGATATAAATGTAGTTCAACTTTTTTTTCATCAACGTTTTGTCTCTTTACCCTTTTTCACACCATAGCTCGCTTTTGTATTGTTTCTAAGTTTATACATATGGTCTATTGCGTCTATTAAACTGCTGTTGCCCATATCAACTGCAACAGTCTTCTCTTGGACCCGGTGTCCATTATCGGGGATAATAGAAAGGGCTGCCCTCCGTCCCCAGGATTCTTCATTCTGATGCTGGAGGACTGGGTGTGGGAGAGCTTAAACTATTGCTGCATGCAGATGACATTCGACTGCCCTGACTGACCTGAAGGAATCAATCCCACCCCTTATAGTTCTTGAGGACATATGTGTCTCCTTTTTCGACTGTAAGGTCAACCGGGCCAAGACAGAGGCAATGCCCTTGACCCCAACACAGCTGAAATGTCTCTCACCTGACTAGCAGTTACGGGCTCCCGCATGGCCTACACGATCAAGGGGTCTCCTGGTACAGCTGCATTCAAGCTATGGTACAGGACAATATTCGTCTAGTTCTGGATTCGCCAAAGTGGGACTTCACTAAATGGTCAGTCCTCTGCCAGTCCGTGTGAGGCGGAGTCGAGACGATCAGGATGGTGTGGTGACAGCCCCATGGGTTAGTCACCTGGTTAGCGTGCTCCTATTCGCAATTTCGGCAGGCTTCCTCCAGCAGCTTGACTCACTGGATTGCAAATATGTTTGAGGCTCTCTGCCACCAAGGCTTGCTCCATGTAAACTCTATGCTGCCATGCTTTCTGGGGGGATACAACTTCTCCACTTTTATTCTAACTATAGGGCCCATCAGTTGTTCCAGATGGCATAGCATCTTCTTCGTCACATTGAAATTAAGTTTTGGGTCCAGAATCATACTCTCCCTTAACTTTTGGTTCCTTAAGCGGGACCAAAGGCATCCATTGATACACTGAACGCCAGGCTGTTGGCCACGCACATGGTTTTGGAAGTCGACTCATGCCCTTTTGAAGGAAGATGGCTTCATGCACTCAATTGCACACCTGTGCACAATATCTCCATCACCATCAACCTTCCGTTGTGTTGGTCTGAGTAGTCCTAATTGAGAATTCCCTTCTGTCCTTCGAGAGCCAAGTTGCTGACTATTGTATCCCATGCTCCCTCTTTGGCGCTACATTCAGCTACAACATTGCCTTCATTCACAAGTGTATTCTAGGCCCTGGTGCCCCCTCCTTGCACCATAAATACTTGATGCTCTGGGCCTCTGACAAAAATCTGGTCTCTGTAATCAATGGATTGCTTGTGTCAAACAAACCTATACTCTGCCCCCTTGGAATGCATGCTCGGGCTCTGCTGGCAGGACCGTTTTCTCCTTGACTAGCACTGTTGCTGTTCAGGTTCCCTAGGGCACCATTGGCACCTACTTTAGATTGCTGGCACTGTCAGGCCACAAACAGTGCCATTCTTCATATTCTGCGCTCTTGCGTGCCCCTTGCCCATATCTCCGTTTCAGGTTAGATTGTCTCCTCCAGGACATGTTTGGTCACACCATCACCCTCCAGGCTCTCTTGGCGATCCTCTACAACACACAGGGCATGCCAGCCCTTAACTCCTACAAGGTTCACCGGATAGCCTCCCTCTTGGCCGCTTCTAAGTTGTGCACCCTCCACCTATGGTCCTCCCTGGCTGTCCCTCCTACCAAGTAGGCCTGATTTGATAGTGTGGCGTCCATGGTTGCACACGAATGCCTGATATAACATCTGAATTACCAGGAGCACTGTTTACGGGCATCTGGCACCCCTTTCTTCCTGGGGCAGGGTGACTGGATGCTCATCTCCCCTGGCCTGGCCTGTTGGACATTCATTTGCTGTTTGTTGTTCCTTCTGGTCTGTTGGTTTTTTGCTGGGGTAAATGGCTTGTATGTTGTCCGGATTGCGTAGGCCTTGCCCCACTGCCTCCATCCTTTATTGTCCCTGCTGTCTTACTGCTTCCTTTCTGTTTTCTTTCCCCTGGCACTATTGTTTTCTTGCTATAGGTGATCCTGCCTGAGGTGCATGTCTCTTCTTCCTTGAAGGACCCCTTTATTTCCTCTGCCCAGCGGCCCCCCTCAACCACCAGGTGTTGCTTTTTCTTTTTTATTTCTGGCCCCTTGACCTTGTTCAGCCCACTCCCAAGTACCACACCCTCACTGCGTCAATAATAATCCATGTATGTTCCCTGACATTCTGGTCGCAAGCCGGTCTGGCATGCAAGAGGGGGGGAGGACCCACCTTGTAACAGAGTCATTGAGTTGGTTTGTTGTCTCATCCTTTTCCCCTTCTCTCTTTCTTCATCTCTGTTTTATGAATGTGTCTGTAGAAATGTAACTGTAATTTGTATTGTATGCCTTTCCTGGTGTTGCTACTCAATAAAAAGATTTAAACACAAAAATTCACACCTGCTAGCTACTTACTGCACCACTCTCTTGCTTAGGTGACCTGTGTGATGTAATATTGATGGCATTTAGAAAATTCTTTCAGCACCACTGTCTTGTAGTTGACTTTTATATTATACTGATAGGAGCCATTTTCTGTTGGCGTGGGAATTTTCTGAAAGCATAACTGCTTGTCACAGAGTCCTTCCTGACACATAACAGATTCAACAAGTCCTTTGCTTTGTTTAGGTAACGCTTTAGTGCGTAGTCCAGTTGTATAATAAATGGAAGGTGCAATCTCAATCTAATTTCCTCATTACAGTTTTGTTAAAGCATATGTAGTAGCTGCTTCTGTATTAACACATGTAGGCAGGTCACAAAGCTTCGTTTCAGCTGAATTTTGTACACTTCCCATTCTTAGGAATAGTTGTTTCTGAACTACACAGAGATCAGCACAAATGAGAGATCTATGGCAACATGTCTGTTTTTATTGCACCTTAGTTCTTTACAAGGAAGAAATATTCGTTGTGCAAGTTACTTCTTATTCTGACCTATAGCCTTTTAATCTTCTGTACATTAAACTGATTTCAATATGCTGGCAATCATGATATCACTTTTATGTAAAAATACAAATGATGTGGCACAATTTTTTAAGGAGGAATAAAATACCCTCTGCCTTTTGTGAAAAGGATTCACCTCGAAGTTACATGACTTTGTGAATGAACTTGGCTTTCAGCAAGTGAAAATCAGTGTTGGCAGGGAAAAGGGTGTGGCCAGATACTTCATTATAGCCAAGGAAATGTTGCTCCTTTCAATAATGGTACTGGCAGTCCATAATTTGCATTACCCTCAGTGTTGACTGTAGTATGTCAAAGTATCAAACTTTTCTGGGCTATGATGTAGTGCCTGGCACACCCTTTTCCTTGCCCAAATTGATTTTCATGACGTTTTTCTACCATTTATCACATGTTTCTAATGTTCCTTTTTGTAAAAAATTGCATTCCGGCCCATTGATTGCAGTTCCTCTGGCCCTAGCCAGATACTGCCTGTGCGGAGAGTATAGCCGAGCCAGAGATTCCTGCCTATTTGTGGACATAAAGATACAACTAGTAAATGAGCTCTGTGAATGCCAAAAGTTGTAAAGTTAGACTTTTGTCTCGGATTGATTTTGTGAATCGGGCTTCAGAGCTTTGAAGTTAATTCTCCTGTCAACTGGAAATGTGTTGGTATGCATTATTGGGTTGAGGAGTGTGATATCATTTTTTGGGCACATCCTTTCAAAAGAAATATACTGAGCTTGGAAATAGGCTTTATGATAATTTGTTGGGCACTGTATATTTGAACTGTATGTATCAATTTGATCTAATATCAATATTTAATGTAAACTTAGTTATATATGTTAATGGGAATGTGCTATAAACATGGTCTGAATATAAAACGTAATGTACTGTACACATTAAATAATGTCCTTGTGTATTACGTACTGATTGTCAGACATCTACTGAGTGTTCTCTCTTTTCTTTTATTACTTTAAATTGATCCCTCCCCAATGGGGCTAAATCTGAGTAGACCCTATATTGAATATCATCAGTGAATGGCCAACATCAGGGTCCAGTCCAGGTTAAGTTGCCACTGGTCAACTCTGTACTTCCAGAAAAAAAGCCTCATGCATGTTGTTGGCTTGCTGTAGCCACACAGGAGGTCAGACAAGTGACCATCAGCATCTAATTCTTTGTCCTGGGTGAACGTGAGAGCAGGTACAGACATTCAGGGCTCCTCTCTGGTCTTCTGCAGTCCCAGAGAGTGTTCCCAGGAAGACTGGTAAGGTCTAGCATTTTAGGGCTTACAACCCTGTGGCTGAAGGACATCCCAAAACACTCCTAGTTCCTCTAGTGACCATTGCTGCAACGTTTACCAGGCTCTAAGCTACCTTAATTTTCAGTAGTTCAAGTTTGCATTTCTGAAAGCAGACCCAAATTCCAATGTGTTAGGGGAAATCCAAGAGGACAAAGGTCTTTGGCCATACTAAATGTGGGTGCTGAAGCTTAGGACTATGAGATGGAGAGTGTACTATGGAACACCTAGTGACCTTCCACATCCAACACTAAAATAGAGTTTGAGGCAGACAGTGGATCCACAGCAAATCCAGAGATAGATGTCTGGTAGGACCAATACAGGGCCCTTCAACAATTAAACAATAGCTAAAACCCAAAGTGGTGATTGAGAAAAGGTGTATTCCCTATATAGGCAATCCCCAGCCAAGAGATTGGGTATACTAATCAATCCCTTAATACACTTTCCTGCTCAGGTGATAAAATGTGGATATTGGATATGGACTTCTGCAGTGAAACTTTCCTGCTCTATACCACTCTGTACTTACCAGTACTCCTTTGTTAACATCTTCTCTAGCCACTAGCTTTGTCCATGGGCCAGCAGGCACCACCCATTAGAATCCTAAACCTAGCTTGCTCATAGATGCATTGAGTCGGTGGACCATGATAACATGGCCATCCAAATGTTGTGGTTCATCCTGCCCAATAGGCCAGGTCACACTACTTTCCCCAGGTCAGACTTCTATCCCCAATGCAGGGCAAGGTCTGTCCAGAAGGTTAACAACCAGAAAAAGCTGTCTGTGTCAGGAATCCAGCACCTGGCCATCTACTGACAGGTTGGGGCTTAAATCTGGGGCCTTTGGTATGACTCCAGCCACGAGCGCCCCCACTTATTCTTACTGTCCCTTTAACCTCTTAGGTTTCTCTGAGTGTAGGTTTACTACTTCATGTTGTAAATATCATCCTTTCACTCTTACTTCCACCATCTCATGGGTACACTCTGAAAATAGCTCCTCAATTCAAGGTCAGTACCCTGAATATGAACTTATGACTGGCATTCTAGAACTTCCTGGGGGACACGCAGATTCCACTCAAAGATAAACACTCTGGCTGTGTCATGTAGGGGCCTGCTTGGAGCCGGTCTCCTATCTCCCTCTCACTGACACAGAGCATGCATGACCTCCAGGACAGACATGACCTAAGAAGAGTTAACCTTGTGGTGCTCACCTTCATAGTAGGTAACCTCTGACCCTGTGGTCCTCCCCCTGTGGATTTCATCAATCTCCTGTACCTTTCTGTTTGTCTGTGACTCTGTACCATCTGTGAAGGAGCCCCCCAAATTTGTACTCTCATGGCACCCAGGGCGGCAGCCCTGTCCAGATTATTTCTCACTGGTGGGAGCTCATTGACAAGGGTATAGCCAATGGGCATCTGAGAACAGACAATGAACCTCCCTTAGCAAGTACTCCCTCACATTCTGAGGATACCATGGCCATAGGGCAGACACCATTCTGCTCATCCTGCAGATATGTATTTTCAGATAATGTACTGGGGAAAACACCATGGCCTTGCTGGCGCAAGTATCTAAAGTATTAGTACCAGGGCATAGACCTGGTACTTGGATATGGACACTTGTTTACCTCTCCTCAGCATTTGTGCATTGGTTCCAACATCATCACTGGACTTAGAGGCACTATTGGACCTCAAGTCCATCTTGTACTGGTGCTTCTCATGGGCCTGAGGAACCTTATTCTCCTCTAAAGCCTACTGTTTCTCTGCCACTCCCAGAGCTTCTGCAACCTGTTTTTCCTCAACACCCAAAGATACAACTGTCTTCTTCACAGGCAAGGTCAGAATTGACTTCTCAAGGACAGATATAGCCAGCTGGAACTTCAAGGCTCTCTCTGCCTTCTTGGCCTCCCACTCTGATGTGGAAAATCTGAAGGAGGACACATTGTTCACTACCCACAGCAATGCAGGGAATGCTCCTGCTTGTGGAGAACAGTCCCTTTGCAACAGGAATTTCTTAGTGTCATCCTCATTTCCCGCCTCAACTTTATCCCCATTCTCCCCATGAGGTGGGCAGTAGCTGAGTGACTTTCTACCAGGCTCAGAGAGCTAGATGGTAATCTTCCTTATTGCATTGCTTGGTCATTTTTAGTACTCATTTCTTGGACATATGTGGTACAGTCCCGGATCCCACTGTAAACAACAATGTGAGAAATCAGATTTTTATTTGGGGTGGGTCACTGCCCACTTCAAAGAATATTCACAACTCTTGTCAGGGTGAACACTTAAAGTCACTAAATTACTTTGTGCTCAGCCCTCTGGTACCTGTGGCTCATAACAGAGGGCTAGATGTACGACCCGCCAATTAGCAAGTAACAAATTGCGTCGCATTTGTGACTTGCAATTTGCGACTAGCTAATTGGAATGCACAACAGTGTCCCAGACACTGTTTGAGATTCCTAATGGGGTCGCAAATTGAATGCCTTATTAATATTAATGAGGCAGGTGCACTGTGCGACCCCGTTAGGAATTGCTAGCACTCACAGGGATGGTGGCTTGCTGGGGTCAGCAGACCACCATATCTGTGACTGCTTTTTTAATAAAGCAGGGTTTTTTTAAAATGCAGCCCGTTTTCCTTAAAGGAAAATGGAAAGCATTTAAAAAAGAAAAATGCAACTTTTTAGTTTCATTTTTGGCAGTGCAGGCGGTTCTCTCTGGGATCACTGTCTGCTCCTAAAATATATTTTCCCACATACTCACAAAGGGGAAGGAGTCCTCTGTGGACTCCTTCCCCTTTGTGAGTGGTTTACCACCTATGGTGAACTGTGAGTGTTTGCGGCCGCAAATGCGGTAGCAAAACATTAGTAGATAGCATGTTAACTCTCTGTTGAAAAAAGGGACTCCCCTTCTTAATAGCGAGAGTTTCAAATCCTATTTTGCAAATCAGTGACTCGCAAATAGCATTTGTAGATGCTATCACCCTTTTTTGTGGCTGCAAACTGGAACATCTCCTGTTTGCGGACGCAAAAAAGGTCATACATCTGGCACAGAAAGGATTAACATTGCATCATGTAAAGTATTTATGCAGTGCAAAAACAGCAATAAATTCAAAATAGAAAACAATAAAAAATCCCAACCCAAATTGGAAAAGTATACTGAAATGCAATAAACAAAATGACACCAATATGCCAAAAATACAATTACGGGAACTCAAGATATACAATTTTACATTTTTTAGGTTGAAATAAAGCCAAGAAAAAGTATAGCATCAGCAACATTCAATGGTCATGGTACACCGGTATCAAGGTGTAATTCCAGGATAAACGTGATTGGAGACTGGGTCAGATACATCAAGTGGATTTTCATGGTGAAAATCTGGTAGTCAGAATGTCCCAAAAAGTTTTTAAGCACTATTGGTTTGAAGGGAATGTTTTCAAACTTTATTCTGATGTACTTTACCCACAACAAACCAGAGACAGAAGTCTGGTAGGACAAATGCAGGACCCTTGAGCGACTAGGCAGGGGATACGCAGGACTGGCCTTGCCACCTTTTTTTCTCCCTTTCAAATGTTAAATGTTGCTCAACTGACATGACATGCAGGATTTGACCATGTGGCATCACTGGATGGTGGCAGGGCCCACTCTAAATATTCTGTGGAGTTCAGAGGAGTCATCTCTGCCCATTCAGATTGGCCTATTTTTGTTTCTGGTAAGTGTTTTCACTACTCTGAACTGCCAGAGACACCTAGCAATGCATGTAGGCAAAGACAAATTTTCATTATATATTTGTATATATTGCACATAATTCGTACTATGGTTCACTGTTTTACACCATTATGTTTTTCACTGATGAACAGAATTGTGACACACAACAATTTTAGTTTTAAAAACACCACTTGCCTAGCCATTACATTATAGTTTATAATTGTAATGTAACTGCAAGTCGTACCATGACTAATCACTTGACACGGAGCACACCTCTTCTATCTGTTTCACATTGGGAGAGTATCCATGACAACTCACGTATGCTGTTACCAAGCAAGTCACATGTATATAATGCACTATTCTCATTGTGGACAGATGTTGTGAACAAGGTGGTCTTGCCGCCGAAACGAGTCAAAAGTCAATCGCATGGAATAAAATGTTCTCTTTTATATTTTGATCCCACGGAGACAGCGCCTGTTTGTACATGAAAAGATTCAGGATTGGAATCCATATATATATATATATATATATATATATATATATATATATATATATATATATATATATATATATATATATATATATATATATATATATATATATATATATATGAAAATACAAGAAACCCTTCCACTCTCTCCAATGGAAAAACACCAGGGCATGAACTCCTATTCAAATAGAGTGCAAAGTTTAATCCAACACACTCCTCCATCTCCTCCATGTCACCATGTCATGACGCATTTCGGTCACATCATATATATGAACCCGAACTCGAGGAGTGGAGTTTTGAACCCTGGTAACAGAGAGAGCTCATTTGGAGAATTGAATGTACAGGATATGGACCTCATGCTAGACTTTTATCCTTCTGTCGGAACAGATGGAAATGATGCGAATGATGTGAATTTTGAGGAACAGGGACCATTTGAACCTTTGGAACTTATGAGCCATGCGGATGAAGTGGCAAGAACCGAAGGACTGACCATCAATGCCAGCGACCCGACTGGTTTTCGCCCAAGATCCCGTTACATTCCTTATACTGCACGTGACAACATTGACATTTTCAATGATTTGGTAGTAAATGATTTAAAAAACCTGGAAAAGTGTACTAGTGTGTGCAATAAAAAATTCAGCAAGCAAGAAAAAGCCCAGGCAACCCTTATTGAGAAAATCAAGCAGACTGAGAATTGTATTGTTCGAAATGCTGATAAGGGCGGGAATGTAGTCCTCTGGGATAGGCAGAAATATATATCTGAAGCCTACAAACAGCTAAATAATAGAGCTTGCTATGTGAGAATCAAACAAGAAATCATGTTTAATAGCCATGCACAGTATAACTCAGACCTAGAAAACTGGTATAGCCAGTCTTTGATCACCCATGATGAGTTTAAATTCCTGAAGATATCCAACCCAGTCACCCCGGTGTTTTATTTGCTCCCGAAGGTGCATAAGGATGTACGCAACCCCCCTGGTAGGCCGATTATCTCAGCCATAGGTAGTGGGTTGGAAAATACCTCTAAATTCATTGATTCATTTCTCAATCCTCTGGCTTCACAACTGCCTTCATACATTCTTGATACAGGGGACTTCTTGAAATCCATCTATGATATACCCTGGGAGGAGGATTTGATTTTGGTAACAATCGATGTTACCACATTGTACACAAGCATTAAACATAGCGATGGATTGAATGCCATCAGACACTGTTTAGGAACAAGACCAATCAAATTGTGGGCTCATACGCAAATGTTGTTGTCAATGGTTTCAACCTGCTTAAAGAATAATTTTTTCATTTTTAATAATGAACTGTTCCATCAAACCTGTGGTACTGCGATGGGCACCTGCTTCGCCCCCAGCTATGTGAATTTGCATATGGGCTGGTGGGAGGAGCAGGTGAACCGGAAGCAGTACCAAACTGAATGGGAAAACAACATCCTCCATTGGAGTCGTTTTATTGATGACTTGTTTGTTGTCTGGAAAGGCTCTATGTCAGACCTAAACCTCTTTCTGGCGAGAATACAACAGAATAGCTTGAATCTAAAGTTCACGAGTACCGCTAGCACTGAATCTGTCAATTTTTTAGACCTCACTGTTTACATAAAAGATTGTAAAGTACAAACTAAGATATATAGGAAAGAGACCTCTGGAAACACTGTGCTACATGCCAGTAGCTTCCATCCGACATGTCTAGTGAACAGTATCCCCTATGGGGAGGGTCTTAGAGTCCTGAGAAATTGTAGTGACCCAGAAGACAGAGAATATGCCTTACGTGATTTACAACAACGCTTTAAACAGAGAGGGTACAGTGATAATTGTCTAAAGTCATCTTTTAATAAAATCAGACAGAAGACCAGAGAGGAAGTCCTTTTCAAAGACAAGAAGATGAAAAAACAGGAAGGGAATGAATGCAGGGTAATCACAAACTACAACAAATTGCATGGATCTGTGAGGAAGATACTAAGCAGGCATTGGCATGTCATTAAAAATGACCCAATTATTGGTCCTGCTCTAACCACCAGACCTCTGATTACCTTTCGAAAGGCAAGATCCTTTAAACAGATACTAGTCAAAACCACACTGACCAAGGTAAAAAAGAAAAAAACAAAAAGTAAAATGAGCGATTGGTTGTCCAGAAAGGATGGGTTCCTAAAATGTAGTAAATGTAAGGCCTGTGAGCATGGGAAAAATACCAGTACATACAAACCAGGCCTCTCAAACAGAATGAAAAAAATCAAAGGACAATTTGACTGTAAAACGGAGTTTTCGATATATGTTTTATGCTGTGGATGTAATCTACAGTATGTTGGTAGTACAATCAAACCCGTTCATCAGCGGGTACTACAACATTTGAGGGCGATTAAAAATGCAGACAGGTCATATCCAGTCGCCCGACACTTCGAAAAATTCCATGATAAAAATGTGAGCAGTCTATCCTATTATGTAATTGATTCCGTGCCCTTGAATGAGAGAGGGGGGGATAGGGTGAAAAAACTACGCAAACTGGAGTCGTGGTACATAGTTGAATTAAATACAAAAAGCCCGTATGGATTGAACATTGAAGAAGATCTATACACTCACCTATGAATTGTTTATGATCTTGACGTCATTTTTTGTGGTTTATCCAACTTCCTGCATAACAAAGTTCATTTTCTCTAGGAGAAAAGTTGTAGAAATATATGTAACTGTTTTTAGATATGTATTTTCACAGATATCAAATAGAACTGATTGGGTTTGCCCACTGGGGCTTTATTATTTTTTGATAAAATCTTTTGATTCTTCTATGTACATTTAGAGTACTAGTCGGGCCATATTGGACTTGGATGTCAATTACTGAATATAATTGCCAGTATAGTGGTTTTTGGTGAATCAAAAAAGCCCACTTGGGCTGAATAAGTTTTCCAAGAAACTGTGACAAGGTCCTTAATTGGGATAGAGGATTGAGCAAATAAGCATGAATCATTTATTGTTTCTTGCCCATTCTTTCACTGTTTTTACCACTTTAAACTAGAGGCTTTATTTATGTTTATTGCATTTTGAAACATTCATCTAAATGGCCCCGTAAAGAAATTTTACTTTAATACTGTGCACGAAGAGAATCTATGTAAATAACTTTTCCAGTTCTATGATTTTGTTAGTCACGTGATGCATCACGTGAGTATTGAGCACTTTAAATGTATGTATGTGTTTAAGCAAACTTTATCGTGACCAAGCCTGCTGGGTCAGGCGAAACGCGCCGACAGCGACTAAGAAAATAAAGAAAAGGTTTTTCCACCACGTTGTGTCGTCTCCTTCGAAAACTGGTTCGAGGTTTTGAGCGCTTGATATATATATATATATATATATATATATATATATATATATATATATATATATATATATATATATATATATATATATATATATATTCACTGAAAAAACCATAGGTTATAGACCATATATAGTTAGGAATTCGCATTTACAAAACCTTATTTTACTCACACAAAACCATTGAAATTCCATATATAGTTAGTTGCACTAACTATATATCGCGCACCCGCAATCCACTGCTGATGATGTCACATATTACATCATTCATGACATGGTCAGTGACATCACTGATGACATCACTGATGACATCTCAAATGACATCACTGATGACATCTCAAATGACATCACTGATGATATCACTGATGACATCTCATTTGACATTACTGATCACATCACTGATGATATCATTCATGTGATAATACAATGAACCTCTTCAGACTCTAATATAACCTTAGATACAATCAGTGTAAACAGACACTCACAGACTGTCACTCATCCATGGAGTTACTCACACACCTAGTCAGTCATGCAAAGAATCAATCACACCTCCATTTCCTCAACTATACAGTTATACAAACTTTACTTATTCAAACATATACTAACACATATTTACTCTCTTATACAATCCCTGATACAAGTTCACAATGATCCATACAGCCACTCACACATTCACTGGCTCTTATGCACAGTTATTTATATATGTCAACTCTCACATGTACTGTGTTTTACATATGTACTTACTTTGACATGTAGCACTGAAATATCCATTCACTCACCAATACACTCATGCACACAGTCAACCGCCCATACAGCTGTTTCCACATGCACTTTTGAAACCATACATCTAGTGAATCAACTGCTCACACATCTATGCACAGAGTCATACACCTCCCAGCCACCCACACACACACTCAGTCTCCCATACAAATACTTGGGCAACCAATAAATAACCCATATAGTTACTCATATAGCTACTTATCAACACATGCAACAGTTTACAGAACAACAGACATAATGATGCACAAATTAAGACAGTTTAGTCACTAACCCATGCACTCAGTGAGACACATTTAATCACTCACTCATACAGTCAGTCATGCACCTACTAAATCCTTCATCCAGACACTTATACATCCACTCATTCTTCAATATGTAAGACATATTTTAACTTTACAGAAACTTACAGTCACTGGATGTTGTCATCAGTGATGTCATCAGTGATGTCATTTGAGATGTCATCAGTGATGTCATCAATGATGTCACTGACCATGTCATGAATGATGTAATATGTGACATCATCAGCAGTGGATTGCGGGTGCGCGATATATAGTTAGTGCAACTAACTATATATGGAATTTCAATGGTTTTGTGTGAGTAAAATAAGGTTTTGTAAATGCGAATTCCTAACTATATATGGTCTATAACCTATGGTTTTTTCAGTGAATTTTCAAGGTTTTGTAAATGCTAATTCCTAACTATATATGGTCTATAACCTATGGTTTTTTCAGTGAATATATATATATATATATATATATATATATATATATATATATATACATATATATATATATATACATATATATATATTACCCCAACACTCTCCGAAAGCCTTCATAGGTTTAGTACCATTTTCGGCTGCATTACGGTGGTCAGGGCCACATTGGTGAATTCTGCAACCACCGTTGTTGGTTCTTCCTTTCCATACAACATTCCTCGGTACGACGTGCTTAGGGAAAATCCCTATTGGCGAACTCTGGCATATTCCAAATGATCACTTCAAAGGTGAGGCTGGCCAAACCTTTGGCCCTTCCTTTCAACTTCTTCAGTGGCAAATATCTTCTGCCGGAGGGCGCTCCTACGTTTGTTTAACACAAAAGTCACCAGAAGCCTGACAAACGAAGCACCTCTTCCTCTCGAGTTGGGGCTGGTCTATACCTGTGTGTATATACCTGTGTGGGCTTGCGTCTTCTTCACTCGAGAGGTTCGTTTGGTTGGATGTTTTGTGCGTGGCCACTCGCACTTGAGCCCCCGCCCTGAAGAAGTTTGGCGTACTGTGGCAAACTGTGGTACATCTCAAAGCGCTTGAGAAGACGCCGAACCACCGCAACTCACAGTGCATTGCCAGGCCAATTAAACTGTGTGATGACTACATTACGTCGCCTCTGATTACTTAGGCAAAGTGACATCGGCCCGCTGTGAGCACTGTTGGTAGGGTGAAGGTCAACAAATCGGACTTCCACAACACTACAAGAACCACAATTCTGGGTAATTTTTTTGCATAATGTGGGCTTGTAAGGTGCTCGGTGCACTGGGGAACGGCACTTCTCTGGTTTTATTTTGAAATATGCGGTGTGGGGTTACAGTCCTACTTCCCGCATTCTCGGGAGACGCACCCCTTGGGTCTTTTTAAAAAAGAAATATGTTTTGAGCTCTGCCTCCCTCTCCCACCCTACACGTCACGGGGAATGCCACCTTTCCTGGGCAGTGATTTGTAAAATGACCTTCCAGCTCCGGGTACCTGCATTGTCTGAAGTTTTTTGATTAATGTTGGGAGGCGGGGCTTGATAATACGTCCTTGTTAATTCCCATAGAAGCCTATGTTCTGGTGTTAACATGGGCTTCTTATGAATCTCATTATCGCCGTTTTATCGTTAGTTTCATGCCAATAAAACAGCGATAATTTTAACACCGATTCTTGATAATATGCACCTAAGTTTACTGGTCACAAAAAGAGCAATGGTCCATATTATCAACAAAAGGCGATACATTATCGTCGCTTTTATCGGCAGGAAACTGCCAATAAAGCAGCGATAATGGACTTGATAATATATCCTTGTGAATTGCAATAGAAGCCCAGGTTAATACTAGAACCTTGGCTGCTATGGGAATTTACAAGGGCCTATTATCAAGCGCATTATCGTCGTTTATCAGCAGTTTCTTGCCGATAAAACGGCAATAATGTATCGCCCTTTACTGATAATATGGCACTGATGGGCATATTATGAAGGACCGGTGTTAAAATTATCGACGTTTTATGGGCAGGAAACTGACGATAAAACGGCGAAAATGGTCTTGATAATACGCCCTTGTTAATTCTCATAGAAACCCATGTTTCGGTGTTAACATGGGCTTCTAAGGGAATTAACAAGGGCGTATTATCAAGCCCAGATGCGGCCCCTGGAGTGAGTTGCGGTGAGACAGGTGGAGCGGGGGAGGGGCAGGGTGGGGGGTGATAAAGAACGGAATCTGGATGATTGTAGGTAAGTAAAGAATTAAATTACAAAAACGAATTTCGGGCAACATTATCAACACTATAAGGCGATACATTCTCGCCGCTTTTATCGGCAGGAAACTGCCGATAAAGCAGCAATAATGGTCTTGATATTATGCCCTTTGTTACTTTCCATAGCAGCCCAGGTTAACACCAGAACCTGGGCTGCTATGAGAATTTACAAGGGCCTATTATCAAGCCCATTATTGCCGCTTTATCAGCAGTTTTCTGTCAATAAAAGCGGCGATAATGCATCGCCTTATGTTGTTCATAATATGCCGCTTCGTTCCGTGCCCTGCATGGCATTTTGCGATGCAGGGCGCGTTACGAAATTCGGGGCATATTATCAAGGACTGGTGTTAAAATTATCGACGTTTTAGCGTATTCGTAGCATATGCTGAGAATGATTAGCAGTAGAAACTATGGTGCGATCCCTCTCTCACTGTCAAATTAGAGCACAGGGCGAGCTATGAGAATAGTTAGAAGTGGTCACTTATTGGAGATACGATTCAGCTGTGTGTCTTATTGTGCGATGTTAGGCAATGCTTACATGATTACAGTAACTGAGCGTGTGGTTTGATTAAAAAAAAGTTGTGTCAACTCCTCTGCATGGAAAGCTGGATGTTTCCATCTGGCTGTCGATTTCGACCTTGAAAGCAGAGTCAACGAATGAGTCGTATAAGAGCGCTATTGTCTCAAAAAGAGGTCGCTCTTACATCTGCTAGAGAAACATTGGTCCTTCATGTAGCAAACACCCGCACAGAAGTGTATGCTTTGTTAAATACAGACGTGCCATGGAATTTTAGGGAGTTAATTTAGACTATCTTTAATGCGTCCTCGAGTAGGGGGTTAGCTTACTTTTTAAAATTATCAGACTTGGTTTTGTGACTTCTGTAGAAAGTATATTTAGTGTCTTGTCGGTGTTTTTTCATTACATTTTTTGCAGCATCTTTGGTGAATTGTGCTTAATGGTCACATTAGTTGTCAGTGTGCTTGTATTAATTTGTTTACTTAAAAATGGATGCACATCTTGCAGCAGACGACAATATTTCTCGATTGTTGCTGGTCCGCAACCGAATGCTTAGTTACTATGGCGCGCTGCCTCTTGCAACGTTGAGTGCAGCTTATGGATTATCGTTTCGATTCTCCTTTTTCACATGCGTTCAGCCTGTCTTCCATTGCATCAGCTGTGATTTCGACTGGGCCCTGGATTTGTGTCTCTGCATTACGGTGTCTCCCAATGCGGATTGCGACCAGTTGATGAGTCCTTTAGTGGATCATGATGTGCTCTGTTCTGGCGACGGGATTTTGGCCTTAGCAGCGACACATGGAATAATGGGACGTTGGTAATGTTTTTGTAGCGGCGCTTGAGTTCTTGGCACGTAGTTACATTGAAGATGACCCGAGTTTTCCTCCGATGGTGATAGAGGCTCGGGTCGTTGAGGAACATGTATGTTCATTCTCACTATTGAATTGGATGGCTGAAATGTTTTCAGATGAGAACAATGACTTCCTGTTAAAGGCTGTTGCTACATACTGTGCTTACACGCTGTTGGATTAAGACTCTGATTTTTCTGCATATTATTTATTTTTTAGCTACTGCTTTCTATCAAAGAGCGAATAACTTTTTTTTGGAAATGTGAACTTGACTCTGGTTTTTAGTCTTGGAGTGTGCGTTTCTAAGTGGCACACGTTTATATCACGTGCTTTGATGAAGAAATGGTGCCGTGGGGCTGAGGCTTTCACTCACACCCTGTTAAGTTAGCATGCATGGGTTTATTAGAAGCTTACACGCCATTTTTGCTTTCCTGCTCTGCTTTGCACGTGACACATACTTGTGATATTGTTTAGAGTATTTTGTTTTATATGAAAATATTTTGGTATGCTAGATTTGTAAAGTGCCTCACTAGTTTTGTGTGTATTGTGAGAGCATGGAACATCAAAGTTATCTTGAATACTGGGTCTGTTCAGAATGATCCTTGGAAGTTCGAGCCATAATACATATGTAGTTGTGTCCACCTTTGATACTTGCACTTTTCATAATGCATTGTGGAGGCAAAGTTACACACAGTTGGAGAACATTCATAACTTGATAGTTTGTGGAGCACTGAATGTGATCTATTACTGCTGAGTACCAGAGGTATGGGTCTTACCATGCAATCCTATGAGACTTTGAGATGTCATCAGTGATGTCATCAGTGATGTCATTAAAGATGTCATCAGTGATGTTGTCAGTGATGTCACTGACCATGTGATGAGTGATATAGTATGTGACGTCATCAGCAGTGCATTGCGGGCGCGCGAGGTATAGTTAGCTGAACTAACTATAATGGGGGAATTTCAATGGTTTTGTATAAGAGAAATGTCCAGCTAACTGTAGCATGGGTGAAACCTATGATTTTTCAGTGAATTTCTAAGGTTTTTTAAATGCTAATTCCTAACTATAACGTGTGTGAAACCTATGTTTATTTCAGTAAATATATATATATATATATATATATATATATATATATATATATATATTCACAGAAAAAACCATAGGTTATAGACCATATATAGTTAGGAATTTGCATTTAGAAAAACCTTGAAAATTCACTAAAAAAACCATAGGTTATAGACCATATATAGTTAGGGATTAGCATTTAAAAAACCTTATTTTATTTGCACAAAACCATTGAAATTCCATATATAGTTAGTTGCACTAACTATATATCGCGGACCCGCAATCCACTGCTAATGATGTCACATATTACATCATTCATGACATGGTCAGTGACATCACTGATGACATCACTGATGACATCTCAAATGACATCACTGATGACATCACTGATGACATCTCAAATGACATCACTGATGACATCACTGACATCTCATTTGACATTACTGATTACATCACTGATGATATCATTTATGTGATAATACATCTTCAGACTCTAATATAACCTTAGATACACTCAGTGTAAACAGGCATTCACAGACTGTCACACATCCATGGAGTTACTCACACACCTAGTCAGTCATGCAAAGAATCAATCACATCTCCATTTCCTTAACTATACAGTTATACACACCTTACTTATTCAAACATATACTAACACATATTTACTCTCGTATACAATCCTTGATACAAGTTCACAATGATTCATACAGCCACTCTCACATTCACTGGCTCTTATGTTCAGTTATTTATATATGTCAACTCTCACATGGAGTGTGTTTTACATATGTACTTACTTTGACATGTAGAACTGAGATATCCATTCACTCACCAATATACTCATGCACACAGTCAACTGTCCATACAGCTGTTTCTACATGCACTTTTGAACCCATACACCTAGGGAATCAACTGCTCACACATCTATGCACAGAGTTATACACCTCCCAGCCACCCACACACATACTCAGTCTCCCATACAAATACTTGGGCAACCATTCAATAACCCATATAGTTACTGATATAGCTACTGATTTAAACATGCAGCAGTTTACAGAAGAACATAAATAATGATTGCCAAATTAAGACACTTTAATCACTAACCCATGCACTCAGTGAGACACATTTAATCATTCTCTCATACAGTCAGTCATGCACCTACTAAATCCTTCATCCAGACACTTATACATCCACTCATTCTTCAATATGTAAGACATATTTTAACTTTACAGAAACATACAGTCGCTGGGTGTTGTCATCAGTGATGTCATTTGAGATGTCATCAGTGATGTCATCAGTGATGTCACTGACCATGTCATGAATGATGTAATATGTGACATCATTAGCAGTGGATTGCGGGTCCGCGATATATAGTTAGTGCAACTAACTATATATGGAATTTCAATGGTTTTGTGCAAATAAAATAAGGTTTTTTAAATGCTAATCCCTAACTATATATGGTCTATAACCTATGGTTTTTTCAGTGAATTTTCAAGGTTTTGTAAATGCAAATTCCTAACTATATATGGTCTATAACCTATGGTTTTTTCTGTGAATTTCATTGGTTTTTTAAAAGCTAATATCTATAGCTGTAAAATATATTCTTTATTAAGTGACGTATCACGTAGCCCGTGAGACGCCTCATGATGCATCGCATAACCGTGACGTATCGTCTCTGCAGCGCAAACCAAACCCAAAACGTAAGCGCGCCAGAACACGCTTAAAGATATATATATATTTTTTTAACCTTAATTAGACAAAATCCACACGTGCACATATCACAAACGTTCGAAAAACACAATATGTCGGACTCCCGTTACGCTGCCGGTTAGCTGCCTGGTTAACGTACCAGGAAGCACCTTTACCGCGAAAAATCGCAAATTTGTTTTTTTTCACCCCCCAGGGAACTTTAATAGCCCCCTCATCAATCCTAGGGGTTCAGGAGGGGTCTGCCTTACCCCTTTCATTCATTTACACCTTTTTTTTTCCACCTCTTGTCTCTCGATCCCACAGAGAGACAAGATGGCGGCCGCTCCAGACTGTTTACAATGATAACAGCCAATCAGCTTCTCCTCAGACTCCCGTTACACTGCCGGTTAGCTTCCCGGTTAGCTGCCCGGTTAGCTGCCCAGTTCGCGTACCAAGACGCGTCTCTACGGCGAAAAAATCGGATTTTTTTTTGGTTTTTTTTTGGCCCCGCGTGGCTTTATAATATCCCCCTCATCAATCCTAGGGGGTCAGAAGGAGTCTACCTTGCCCTCTTTCCTTCATTTCCCCCTTTGTTTTGGCCTCCTCTTGTCTCTCAATCCTACCGAGAGACAAGATGGCGGCCGCTCCGGACTGTTTACAATATTGACAGCCAATCAGCTACTCCTCAGACTCCCGTTACACTGCCGGTTAGCTTCCCGGTTAGCTGCCCGGTTAGCTGCCCGGTTCGCGTACAAAGACGCGTCTCTACGGCGAAAAAATCGGATTTTTTTTTTTTTTTGGGTTACACTGCCGGTTAGCTTCCCGGTTAGCTGCCCGGTTAGCTGCCTGGTTCGCGTACCAAGACGCGTCTCTACGGCGAAAAAATCGGAATTTTTTTTTTTTTTTTTGGCCCTGGCGTGGCTCTATAATATCCCCCTCATCAATCCTAGGGGGTCAGAAGGGGTCTACCTTGCCCTCTTTCCTTCATTTCCCCCTTTGTTTTGGCCTCCTCTTGTCTCTCGATCCTACCGAGAGACAAGATGGCGGCCGCTCCGGACTGTTTACAATATTGACAGCCAATCAGCTACTCCTCAGACTCCCGTTACACTGCCGGTTAGCTTCCCGGTTAGCTGCCCGGTTAGCTGCCCGGTTCGCGTACCAAGACGCGTCTCTACGGCGAAAAAATCGGATTTTTTTTTTTTTTTTTTTTGGGTTACACTGCCGGTTAGCTTCCCGGTTAGCTGCCCGGTTAGCTGCCCGGTTCGCGTACCAAGACGCGTCTCTACGGCGAAAAAAATCGGATTTTTTTTTTTTTTTTTTTTGGGTTACACTGCCGGTTAGCTTCCTGGTTAGCTGCCCGGTTCGCGAACCAAGACGCGTCTCTACGGCGAAAAAAATCGGAATTTTTTTTTTTTTTTTGGGGCCCGGCGTGGCTCTATAATATCCCCCTCATCAATCCTAGGGGGTCAGAAGGGGTCTACCTTGCCCCCTTTCCTTCATTTCCCCCTTTGTTTTGGCCTCCTCTTGTCTCTTGATCCTACCGAGAGACAAGATGGCGGCCGCTCCGGACTGTTTAGAATGTTGACAGACACCGGAGAGCCAATCAGCTTCGCTTCGCAAAGTTCCGATACGCGAAAAGTTCGCGAACCGGAGCGCTGCCCGGAGCGCTGTTACAGATATATATCTTGTTTTAAACGTTAATTTCTCAAAATCCACTGAAGCACATATATTGAGACCTAGCAAAGGCACATCGGGCTAACAGTCCCTACAATTTTGCCAAGTTTCGTGGAAATCCATTCAGCCGTTCGGGCTAAAAGTGAGGCCAACCGCCCTATGGAAATTAACATGGGAAAAACGTGTTTTGGGACCCCCCTTTTTTCTCAGCCCCCCCTTGACGAACCCCCCCCAAATTTCCAGGAGCTGCTCAGAAACAAAATGTGCCATTTTCCTGAAAATTTCAGCCAATTCCGTCCACAAACGCCAAAGTTATTAGGCATAGAATTTTCAAAAGTTCCATAGAGAAAAAATCCTAACTATATATACCTACTGGCTATCGCCAGTAGGTAATATATATATATATATATATATATATATATATATATATATATATATATATATATATATATATATATATATATATATATATATATATATATATATATATATATATAAATATATATATTTACCAAAGATTGCTCCGTTCTGACTGATGGTGGCCCCGTGGGAGGTGGCGTATACACCGGCCGAGCACGCCAGTAGTTAAATCACGTCCAACTAAAATGTTCCAAATTCATACGCTCTCAGCCACCAAGAATGCACCAGTAAATCCAAAATTGAAGGGTATTTATTTCACCTGCACAACATGTTTCGGTTTCCAAAGAAGCCTTGTTCACGTAGGTGAGTGCATTCAACAAGCTCACTGATAAAGTTTTGGGCAAGTGATTGACATAAACAAAGGACAAAGAATGTCTGTTGACCGGCAACAACAAGGCTGACATGTTGGAAGGGTAATGCATCGTAAGTGAAAAAATAATAGCGGTAATTCCTGCATGTGAGTCACACTTCTAATAGTAAAAGTAAGACCACGAAAATCAACATAAAGGAAAAAGAAATTGCAGGACTTTTCCTAATTAATGCAAGACGTACACCACATGATTCTGTCCTACATCCTTGTATCAGCCCTCTGGGTACGAGTGACCCAATGCGCACACTGTCTGCCAATGTGTAATGGTACAAATACGTTAGAAAAATACTATACACAATAAAATTCATAATTCACATAGTAAAGGGGTCAGGACTATGTTAAATGGATTCAAATTGCGTTCGACCTCATTACGATGAAGTGTACACGCCGGTAATCGTCTTAAGTCTGTAATTGCAAACAGTGATCATACATTACAACATCGTTCAAAAATGCAATCCTGAATTGATGCAAGTTTCTGTTCTGCTGTCAAAATGCACAGCATGGAGCTATATAAGAATATCTCCCTAAAACACTGGCCACCAATTAAATGTAAAGAGCTGTGACTGGCCAATGATAACAGTGATCTGCAATGAACTGGAGGAAAGTTACTATGTAAAATACACAATATCTCCCACTAAGAGGAAAGGTGTGTGTCTAGCTTGCCTCAATCATGCAAGCCAATGGTTCCAAGGGTTGTGAATGTTAATCAAAGTGCAGGGGCGCACAATTCTGCCGCAAAGTCCATAGTACTTGCCACAGGTGCCCATCAGTGAAGGCGTGCTCGGTGATAAAGAAGTGTCAAAGTGCTGAGAATGGAGGAATGTCCGCGTTTATTTCACCTACACTAGTAGTGTAGGTGAAATAAACACCCTTGGATTTTGATTTGCTGGCTTATTCTTTGTGGCTGAGAGCGTATGTAATGGGAACACTTGGATGGACGATATATATATATATATATATATATATATATATATATATATATATATATATATATATATATATATATATATATATATATATATATATATATATATATATATATATATATATATATATATATATATATATATATATATTCACAGAAAAAACCATAGGTTATACTCCATATATAGTTAGGAATTTGCATTTACAAAACCTTGAAAATTCAATGAAAAAACCATTGGTTGTAGGCCATATATAGTTAGGGATTTGCATTTAGAAAACCTTATTTTACTCGCATAAAACCATTGAAATTCCATATATAGTTATAAGCGCTAACTATATATCGCGCACCCGCAATCCACTGCTGATGATGTCACATATTACATCATTCATGACATGGTTAGTGACATCACTGATGACATCACTGATGACATCTCAAATGACATCACTGATGACATCACTGATGACAACATCCAGTGACTGTATGTTTCTGTAAAGTTAAAACATGTTTTACATATTGAAGAATGAGTGCATGTATAAGTGTCTGGATGAAGGATTTACTAGGTGTATGACTGACTGATTGAGTGAGTGATTACATGTGTCTCACTGAGTGCATGGGTTAGTGACTAAACTGTTTTAATTTGTGCATCATTATATCTGTTGTTCTACAAACTGCTGCATATGTTGATCAGTAGCTATATGAGAAACTGTATGGGTTATTGATTGGTTGTCCAAGTATTTGTATGGGAAACTGAGTGTGTGTGTATGGGTGGCTGGGAGGTGTGTGACTCTGTACATAGATGTGTGAGTAGTTGATTCACTATATGTATAGATTCAAAACTGCATGTGGAAACAGCTGTATGGGCGGTTGACTGTGCATGAGTGTATTAGTGAGTGAATGGATATCTCAGTGCTACATGTCAAATTAAGTACATATGTAAAACACAGTACATGTGAGAGTTGACATCTATAAATAACTGTGCATAAGAGCTAGTGAATGTGTGAGTGGCTGTATGGATCATTGTGAACATGTATCAGAGATTGTATAAGAGAGTAAAGTAAATATGTGTTAGTATATGTTTGAATAAGTAAGGTGTGTATAACTGTATAGTTGAGAAAATGGAGGTGTGATTAATTTTTGGCATAACTGACTAGGTGTGTGAGTAACTCCATGGATGAGTGACTGTCTGTTTACACTGATTGTATCTAAGGTTATATTAGAGTCTGAAGAGGTTCATGGTATTATCACATGAATGATATCATCAGTGATGTGATCAGTCATGTCAAATGAGATGTTATCAGTGATGTCATCAGTGATGTCATTTGAGATGTCACAAGTGATGTCATCAGTGATGTCACTAACCATGTCATGAATGATGTAATATGTGACATCATCAGCAGTGGATTGCGGGTGCGCGATATATAGTTAGCGCTTATAACTATATATGGAATTTCAATGGTTTTATGCGAGTAAAATAAGGTTTTCTAAATGCAAATCCCTAACTATATATGGCCTACAACCAATGGTTTTTTCATTGAATTTTCAAGGTTTTGTAAATGCAAATTCCTAACTATATATGGAGTATAACCTATGGTTTTTTCTGTGAATTTCAATGGTTTTTTAATAGCAAATATCAAAAGCTGTCAAATGTCAAGTACGTGATAGGTAAAAACGTTTTCGTGTTTATGCACGCTGATGTGCTTTGAACGCTGCCCCCCCCACTCCCCTCTTTTCTCTTAGTAGTACTCTCTCTTTGCAGATAGTGAACAGTAGTTAACTCAGACCTTTACCCCTGTTGTAATCCGTCGTACCTGCTTGTCTCTCCATTTGATTGATTATTATCCAAGCATTTACTGTTTTACAATTGGTTCTCTTTGGATCATTCTCTATTTACAAACAAGCACAAAGTCGCAATACTCTGTTTAGTCTTTGCAGATAGTGAAAAATCGTGTAAAAAAATAAAAGTAATCGAGCAAAATCAGTAGACCACTAATTCGATCTCTTTTTGACCTCGGTAAAATACAAACATTAGGAATAACCCTTCATGAGAAATACGAAAATAGTGAAATGAACTGAGCTGCACACCATGAGGGCTGCAAAACAGCTCGACTCCGCCACCCACACCGCCCAAAATAACGGCAAACCCTATGCAAATATTATAAATATACACAACACACCAGCAAAGAAACAGAGTAAAACATTTTATTAAATAACTATTTACATAACTATTTTATACTTTTTATTGCCCGATCCGGCTAGCTCAATCGATCGAGCATGAAACTCATGCACTGATAACAAGCGTTGAGAGTTTGTAGAATGATGGCTTCAGATTTTCCACATACGGTGTAGTGGCGCGAACTGGCAGGGGGCGTTTGGATTCTACCCCTTCTCCAAATAAGATTTTCATACGTGAATGTTCGTTCATGCTTTTTGTCCCTGACTTGCTTCCATATCACTGCCTTACATACATGGCATAAGTCCTGGTTGTAGAGTGCCATACTTCAGAGTTCTAAGCAGCTCTTGTAACACTGTTTAAACCTTATTTGCACCTGCTGCAGCTTCACTATTCAAAGTAAGTGGGGTCCATTTGTGGACCTGACTGCATTGGAAAACAATGTGATACGGTGCCTCCCTAAACCGCTTGATGGAGGCCCCCGAGGGGCGGTGAGATGGCGCGGACTGAGAGGGGGCGCTTGGCTCCTGCCCCCTCCCCAAGTCGTGTTGCCCTGGTGAGGCCTGAGATCGCCCCCGGCATAGGCGGCCGGCTCCCGGGGTCCGGCGGAATTTTTTCCCTTTTGAAGAATCTTTCATTCTGGACCTTGTCCCACAATCCGTTTCACCTGAAGACACGCTGTCGTGGGGCGCCCCTTTACCGTTTTAGTTGCCATTCCGCCCGCTTTTGATACTCTGTGCCTCTTCCGCCATTCAGCTGTTTACCGCCCGCTCTTGCGACTACAACGTCTCGCTCACCATGTAGTTGAGTTGCTCCCGCTCTTAAGATTTAACCAAACTTTTTGGACTGCTGAAAGCGGTTGTATTCCGACCGCTGGTTGGTGGAGACATTTTGACTATATTCTGGACCTGCATTGTCGCGTAATGCGTCATATGACGCGACGCGTTAGCGCACCCGGAAGTGCTCCGGTGCGCAAGGCGCAGCTTCCCGGAAACGATCCAGAGCGCGCCGCGCAGCGCGTAACGTAAGCATAACAGGTCATGTGACTTGTTAATAAAACTTTTCATTGGTTCATTTTACTTTTCTTTTCCTAATGATGTAAGACTAGGTCATGTGACCTAAAAATAACACTTTTCATTGGATTAAAACATTTTTTTTCCCAAACGATGAAAGCCCCACCTTGTTTCTGGATGTTTCAGACTGAAGCTGGCGTCACCATGAGAGCACCACCATCTCGTAGCTCCGTCATGGCCATTTCGCAAGCAATCATGGCAGCCGCTCCCCACCGGAAGCCTGCGGGAGTCGACGGCCCCCAAGACTTTTGTACAATCTTCAAGGCTGAGGGGACGCTTTTGAGAATGGAACCCAAGCCATGGCAGACAAGCGTCCGAGTTCCAAGGTGTCCCAGGGCCATTGTACCGGACCAGGCCCAAATCCGAAGAGCCGGCCGCCATTTTAAGAGTCCTATGGAAGCCGCCTATCGCTGCACAGCAAGAGTGGGAGCAACTCAACTACATGGTGAGCGAGACGCTGTAGCCGTAAGAGCGGGCGGTAAACAGCTGAAAGGCGGAAAATGCACAGTGTAGCAAAAGCGGGCGGAATGGCGACTGAAACGATAAAGGGGCGCCCCACTACAGTAGACGAGCCTCCGCCATGTGCTTCAAAACTGCATATGTATCTCGTAATATCAAGATTGGGCAACCAGTACACAACAAGCAGTTACGAGTCCCATTTACACCGGCGCCATTTTGGGCGCGGCCGGGCAGGTCCAGGATCTAGTCAAACATAACAAATGAGGCTGACGTCTCTGAAGCAGTTGACGAACAGCAGGACATAGCAAATAAACATGAAGTCTCTAAAGCTGTTAACTCACTGCAGGACAAAACAAGTAAACCTGAAACCTCTGGAATAATTGTCGCTCAGAAGAACAACACACAAAACTCTGTAGTGTCTGTGGAAAGTAAAACAGAAGGGCACTGGAGTTTCAGACACACTTAACACTAATGACTTAACAAAGATATCGTCTGTCTATGAAGCAGCTGTCACAAGGAAATCCCTAACGCATCAGCATTCTCGGAAGAGGTTGACACAAATAACATCTTAAGGAACAAAGAAAGACCTGTTCACTCTTGACACCCCAGGTGCTGTCTATGTTGCACTATAGTGCTGCATCGAGAAAACGGACAACCCTATTGATGTGGATTTTTCATTATTGATTATTGTAAAGAAATGGCGACTCCCCCCTTTAGCAGATTAGCTAAATGTTTGTGTAATTTAGGCATAAAAGTTATAATATTGTTCTTGTTGTTGTTATCGTTATAGTTCTGGTTAATTTCAAAAAATGGTTAAATATATTTACAGTTTTTGTTGCGTTCGTTATAGTTAAATGTTAATAAAGTTTTAAAATCTAACTTTGTTGGAGTGCTATATATGTTTAAAAAATCGGATGAATGGGGCCTTGAATCGGGTTATTGTCATGTGTGGGCTTTGCAAGTGTACTGCTACAAGATCGGACATTTCAAACTCAAATGCACATTCTTTTTCTTACCTTTCCGAAGCATGGAGCGCAATAGCAGGCAGAGAAAGGGTGATGCACGTGTTGAACACTGCCTGGCCTGGCAAGTTGCTGGCAGTGCCCCCCGCCCGCTCCTGAAAGAGGGCACACACACACAGCCGCCCCGAGTACTTCACAAATCTTTAAAAGACCATGCGCTTGTTCATGAGGCTTAAATGGTTTATCACCCCTTCTATAACCCCTGCATCGACCCTCTGACGTTTCCTGGAAGAATTAGCACGTAACACAATACCAAGCCCTGTCAGCTAAAACCCCCGAGAAATCATGGGGCATATTATCAAGGGGGTTTATTTCCACTTTTTTGGCTTTAAAAGCCAAAAAAAAAGAGATAAAATTATCTCCCTATTACCAAGCTGTCGCTAACACCAGTTAGTAACAGCTAAAAGGAGATAGCGACCATCTTGAGCCCCGCTTTGCATATCAGTGATATTTATCACTAATGACATGCAAAGTGGGCGTGCCAAGATTTTAGCGACTGGAAACAGTCCCTAACCATCGCTATCTCCTATTACCAACTTTTGGAGATATTCGCGCTAAGAGCGAATATCTCCAAAACCTAACACCTGCCCTGAGCAGTTTTAGCCATGTTATCCAATGGGAAGTGGATAACATGGCTAAGAGCATTTGCTGGATAATGCATGAATATCGCTGACTTTTCAACGATATTCATGCATTGCGGCCGTTTTTTATCGCATTTGCGATAAACCTTGCTAATAGCAAGTTTATGTGCGATATAATTCGCCGATGTGCAACGATAATTTTTGTCTCTAAACAAGTTAGAGACAAAATTACCGCTAGTTGTTGGTAATATGCCCCCGGGTTTTTCCTTGCAGGAATCAGGAAGCGAAAGACTAGCACTGAACTCAGTAGTCTCACGCCTGAATCGGGAGGGTTGGCATGTCTGGATACTCTACAGCTGGGGTCATAAACTACATTCGCAGGGCTAGGTGATAGCCTAGGTCCGGCCTGGACAATCGGACACAGAGGAAGAGGAGTGTCAGAGGGTGCGGTAGTGAATAGGGTGAAAGGGAGGTGTCGGGCAGGCACAGGGTGTGATTCTCAGAGAAGAGCAGAGCAGATGGGGGGAAGTATATGGCCCATGCATGAGAGAGAGAGCGGGGGTGACCATTGCGTGGGGGAGATGCGTGCGAGGGTGGGGAGCCATGCTGAGAATCGGCGGCGTGCAGAGAGTGGCCCTGGTCAAGGCATCTAAAATGGCTGCCGTGCACGACAAAATTGTGGCATTGGACAAAACGCAAGATGGCGCAGACAATGTTTATCAATAAGGATTCATTTATAACAAAATATTTACTCGCAGTGACAAAATGGTGGTCACCACTTCCTGATTTCCATCGAATCGAACGTTAACAAACGTCACGCAGCAAAAAAAAAAAAAAAAAAAAACACGCACAGAGCAGTTTTTAGCCATGTTATCCAATGGAAGGTGGATAACACGGCTAAGAGCATTTGCTGGATAATGCATGAATATCGCTGACTTTTCAACGATATTCATGCATTGTGGCCGATGTGCGGCGATAATTTTTGTCTCTAAACAATTAAAACGAAGCACAAAATGGCGAATTCCCGTTTCGCTACCAGTTTGCGGCCCAGTTCGCGCCCCGGGAAACGCTTCTACCGTGAAAAATAATTTTTTTTTTATTTTCCCCACGGGACCCTTTAATAACCCCAACAACAATCCTAGGGTGTCAAGAGGGGGATACCTTGCCCCCTTTCATTAAATTCCCCCTTCGTTTTTCACCTCTTCTTCTCTCTCGATCCTACCGAGAGATAAGATGGCGGCCGCTCCGGACTGTCACGCAGCAAAAAAAAAAAAAGCTCACGCACAGCCGCTGGAAGAGATGTATCAACATATATGAGCCTCCTCAGCCACCCTCAGGAAATATAGGGGATTAGGATACGTCTCCCGCACCCCCTTATACCTAGTAATTTAATTAACGAAGCACAAAATGGCGAATTCCCGTTTCGCTACCAGTTTGCAGCCCAGTTCGCGGCCCGGGAAGCGCTTCTACCGTGAAAAATCATTTTTTTTTTAATTTTCCCCACGGGACCCTTTAATAACCCCAACAACATTCCTAGGGGGTCAAGAGGGGGATACCTTGCCCCCTTTCATTAAATTCCCCTTTCGTTTTTCACCTCTTCTTCTCTCTCGATCCTACCGAGAGACAAGATGGCGGCCACTCCGGACTGTTTAGAATGTTGACAGACACCGGAGAGCCAATCAGCTTTCTGCGCGCAAAGTTCCGATAAGCGAAAAGTAAGCGGACCGGATCGCTGCCCGGAGCGCTGTTACAGATATATATCTTGATTTAAACGTTAATTTCTCAAAATCCACTGAAGCACATATATTGAGACCTAGCAAAGGCACATCGGGCTAACAGTCCCTACAATTTTGCCAAGTTTCGTGCAAATCCATTCAGCCGTTCGAGCTAAAAGTGAGGCCAAAGGCCCTATGGAAAAATGAATGGGAAAAACGCGTTTTGGGACCCCCCTTTTTTCTCGGCCCCCCTTGACGAAACCCCACCAAATTTTCAGGGGCTGCTCAGAAACAAAATGTGCCATTTTCCTGAAAATTTCAGCCGATTCCGTCCACAAACGCCAAAGTTATTAGACATAGAATTTTCAGAAATCCCATAGGGAATTAATCCTAACTATATATACCTACTGGCGATAGCCAGTAGGTAATATATATATATATTCTTTATATATATATATATATCCACGCTCCGTTTTCTCGCTAGTATATTTCCGAGAAAAAAAGCACTATTAGGGGACTTTCTCATCCTTATTCCTTAATTAAGCAAAAAATGACGCGTTTCAGCATCCGCCTTAATCAAATGTCTAAATGCCCACCAAAAGATAGTGCGTTTTTAAATTCAGCAAGACATTACATGACTCGCATCGACAAGCATAGTAACGACGGACATCAGATACCATTTCATTATCTTACAAACATGGTAGCCAGATTGGCATTTCTCCCATTCGCATGTAGATACCCCCTATTACAGGTAATTTTACTTGTATGGGCATCCATATTGTTTAATATCCATGCTGTGTGTCGATTGAATCTTTAATAGACAGACTACATAGCACCAAAGTTTTTAAATACCACATTTGACGATAGTTGTTTTCTGCCATTAAGGCGATTATTTGTGTTTGTAATTAAGCCATGTATTGGCTATAGCTATTGTATAGATACAGCTTTACGCTGAGCACCAGAGTTGAGCCGTGTATCGGCTAAGTAATCCCATCACCTTACAATTAAAATGGCATATACGTCAAATCTATCTTTTTGGTTAAAAACTTTATATACGTTTCCATAATAAGACAAGTTTTAAATTACATTTGAAGAATCCATTGAATATAAACATACAAAAACAAATCAGTAACCACATTCATATATAAAACAGCACGCCTAGTCTCCCAAATGTATGGCCAATTCTTCCCCACCATTAATCACATTTGGAATCTTTGTCTGCAGATTGATTATATACCTCGATTCTAACCTTCTTAATCTGAGCACTTTATACCCTCCTCTTACATTAGGTGGTACAAAATTGATTCCAAAGTAACACAATAGATCCATATTGCTATCATATTCTTCTGCGAAAAGCCTTGTCACAGGATACAAATTTTTACAGGGGGGGTGGTGCTACCAATGTACCTCAGTCCATAAGGACATGATAGACAATACATGGCAAAGGCAGTGTTACAAGTCAGAAACTTCTTTATCGTTATGGATTTTTTTTTATTCCCGGTACATTGTATGTGAGTGTTCTTCTACTCTCAAGACATGCCTTGCATTTACAACAAGGGTAAATCCCCCTCATTTCTCTAAGGCTACTTGTCATACTGGATTTGACCCCCAAATGGCTATGTACTAGGCACGTAGGATGCGCATATTCCGTGAAAAAAAAAAAAAAAACCCGAAGCCCGCATTAGTGGTGATTAGCCCCCGGGAGGCCAAGTCCTGGGGGCAATGTGATTTATTATAATGGGGGCGCATGGGGGCCACCCAGGCCCCTGGACCACCCCCCCAGGCTTAAGCAATATGTATGCGGTGGGTTCACACCCCCCGCAGCCCCGGACCGCCACCCCCAAGGGCTTCTTTTTTTTAAATAAAAAAAACCTGTGTGGGGGGCTTAAGCACCCCCATCCCTGGGGACCACCACCTCTGGGGCTTTTAAATTTTTGGAGAGGGGCCACACGGCCCCCTCCTGTAGACTTGTGGTGGCCCTGGGTACCACCACCCCCAAGGCCGGCTCCTGCAGTGTCCCGGGGTGCCTACCCCAGGACACTGTAGTTTGCTATGGTAGGGTGGGAGCCTCCTTTGGTTTTTGGTAGAGAGAGCAGGAAACCAAAGACAATTCCTTTTGTACAATTGGAGCAGCATGTTAGCTGCTCCCCATACAGAAAAGCAATGCCTGCTCCCGCAGGACGCTGGGAGCCGGCAGGGACCCCATGGTCTCCAACGGAGTGGGCCAGCCCCAGGGGATGGGGTCCCTGGGGCTACAAGTGGCCCAGGAGGGGGGCCATGCCGCCCCCCTCCCCAACATTTTTTTTTTAAAAAATGGCCAGGATGGAGTCCCCGGGTCCAAAAGTGGCCACATGAGGGGGCAAGGCAGCCCCCCTACTAATAAAAAAAATATTTTAAAAAAGGCCCATGCCCCGGGGGTTGGGGTCCTCGGAGCAGACTATGGCCTTGGGAGGGGGGCCACGTGGCCCCCTTCCTGTTTTTTTTTTTTAAATTAAAAATTGGGGCAGGGCCTCAGGGATGGGGTCCCCAGGGTCCCAAAAATTTAAAAAGTAGGGGGGTACATAGCCCCCAATCTTAAAAAAATAAAATAAAAAAAAGACTAACATCGCGCCGGAGGCCACGCTCCTTCCTTTCACCATTCTGCAAATGCGCCCCCTGGTGCATTTGCAGAGGGGGAAAGAATTCCCTTTGATTACTGCGGGTCACTGGGTGCCAACTAGCCCAACAGGAACCTCCAGTATGCGCCAGGGGGCTGCATTGCAGAGAGGTGTTCTGAGGCCATGCCCCTTTTTACACCTCTCTGCAACGCAGCCTTGTAGCACTTACTGGAGGTACCTGGTGGGCTAGTTGGACCCCAGGGACCACCAGGATTCAAAGGGACTTAATTCTCCAACCTAAAATGCCCCACGTGGCGCGTTTGCACCGTGGTGAAGGGAGGGGGCGGGACCTGAGTTCACATGTGTGCAAACACGCCCTGTCATGCGGTTTAAGTTTAAGTTGGGGAATTAATTCCTTGTCAATACTGAGGGTCCCTGGGGGCCGACAAGCCCACCAGGTACCTCTAATAAGCGCCACGGAGCTGCGTTGCAGAGTGTTGTAAAAAGGGACGAAGCCTCCTGGTGCATACTGGAGGGACCTGGTGGGCTAGTGGAAACACACAGTCACTGGGTGATGTCATCAGTGATGTCATCAGTGATGTCACTGACCATGTCATGAATGATGTAATATGTGACATCATCAGCAGTGGATTGCGGGTGCGCGAAATATAGTTAGTACAACTAACTATATAGAAGTAATTGCAATGGTTTTTTAAATGCTAACTCCTAACTATATATAACCTGAAACCTATGGTTTTTTCAGTGAATTTGCAAGGTTTTTTAAATGCTAATTCCTAACTATATATGACCTGAAACCTATGTTTTTTTTGGTGAATTTGCAAGGTTTTTTTTAATGCTAATACCGAACTATGTAAGGCTTGAAACCTATGGTTTATTCAGTGAATATATATATATATATTTAATATAATAGCAGCTCCAATCGTCCCTTGCTCCAGAAACGATAACGCACTCACGGGGGGTATGTTTACAAAGATTTATTTCGGCTTTTCTGACAAGACAAACAAAGGCGTTTCAGACCTCAAGTCCTTCGTCAGTGTTCGTATGTGCCGCGTTACCCAACACAATATATGCAATTCACTTCCTGTCAGATGAAAAGGAAAGAAGGACAAATCATGTAAATACTTACAAAAGGGCAGCCATTACTAAGTGTGTCAGATTCTTCACACAGTGACATATTCGCAATGTGTTCTGACCCCTGTGTTATACTGATGCCGATTTCACTGAATTACAGTGAATTTTAATCTTGCTGTGTATCAGCATATCATGGCATCTCTGTAGCCCTATCTACAAATATTTACACTATATACAATGTATACACCATTTTGGACAATACGATCACCATCCAGTTGCACCGGGGATTAAGTTATTACCATCGTTGTTACATTAACATATGACTTGGACCCAAGTTGGTGAAAATTGATGTAATCTCGCCGTGTATCGGCATATCACCGACTGGGGCAACATCGGCAGGGTGGCAGTCCAAAAGGAACCATCACCTTTGTAGCATAATTTTTCATTATTTACAATATTTTCATCGTTTACAAATCAACTCAATAATTCTTCCAATAGGAAATGCCAAGGGAATGCATCCGGGATATATCAAATTGAACTCTCATATTATTTAATATAATATGTATATAATTTTTATTTTCAAGTTTTTTTTTTATATGATTACAGGGTCCATGCACCGTAAATGCTGTGAGCTCTTACCCCGACAAATTTTTTAAGTTTCTAAAACATAATATCTACGTTTTTAACATAGATTTTAAAGGTAGACAATATCTGCTTAAATGTAGAAAATGTTTTTTAAAAACTTTTAACAACAGTCTATTACTTTTTTGAGTAGTAACAAATCTCGCGAGGGTACGTCGCATGTGCAGGCAACATAAGAGCACCATCCGCGCACTGTAAAAGCTTCGAGCTCTTACCCCCGAAAGTTTTCTAAACTTGAAATCGTTATATCTACATATTCATTGCACTATATAAAGGTACACATTATCTAGGATAATAAAGAACATGTTAGTATAAAATTTTAAAGACCAAATATAACTTTAGGCAATTATAAATCTCGCGAGGGTGCGTAATACGTAAACGCATCGTAAGATGACGTCAGCGCTCCGTAAATAGAGCATAAATGCACCGTAAGCTTACGTAAGCACTCCGTAAACGCAACGTAAGCGCTCCGTAAGTTTACGTCCAACCATGTGACCTCAAAACAAAAGATTTAATTGGTTTATAATACTTCCTACTCCAATTGTTAAAGACCCCTCCCATGTTCATCATTCTTTTTTGGCTTTCAGAGAAGCACACCTTTTTTCTACGGCTTCTAGCTACAGAAAAATACTTCCAAATGGCTGAATATCAAGACTCTGACCATTCTTCTAATGATGATTTTGTTGAAGAAGACCCTCACCCAAGTAAGAAGAAGGAGTCCATAGTCTGGAAATTTTTCAGCTTTCCAGAACATCAAAAGAAGGTAAATGCACCACTGGTCACCTGCAATATCTGTGACACAGTGTTATCAAGAGGAAATCCAAATGAGAAATATTCATTTGGAACCCACAGTATGGAACGCCAAGTAAAAAATATACACCCCAACAATTGGAGTAGAGCTGTGGTGCCAAGATCTCAGGAGGAGGACTCTTCTACTAGTACATCTACAGCAAGAACCAGATTACCACCAATGCCATCTTCAATGGTGGTGAACATTCAGCCAGAACTGAAAAATGTATTGATGCAATGCATACATTGCAATAAATTGGTAGTCTTCGGACAACAGTCCATTGTAATTTTGCAGAAGAACAGGAACCACAAATGCAACAATTATTTTGTGTAAAAAATTCACTCTTCTACTTCATCTTCAGAAGAGTTTGTTCCTGAAACCCCTAGAACACAGCAAGAGTCCATAGTACGGAATTAAAAAAAAAAAAACAGAAAGAGAGAAAAAGGTAAATGCGCCTTTTGTCACATGTAAAATCTGTCACACAGTACTTTCAAGAGAAACAGTACAGCTTTGGAACTTATAGCATGGAATGCCATTTCCAGAATATACACCCAAACAATTGGAGTAAAGCTGTAATAAAAAGATCATCAGAGGAGCAGGGCTCTACTCCCAGCACTTCTTCTAAAGCAACAGCACCACCAATGCAAGCATCAATGGTTGCAAATATCCCACCTGAACTTAAGAATTTGATGATGTAATGCATTTGTTGCCAGAAACTAATGACCTTTGCACAAGAGTCCCTTCAAGTTATCCTGCAAAAAAACAGGAAGCACAGGTGCATTACCAAGAGCATTTTTTCTTTTCTCTGAAGATTGTCTTCTGGATCAATCTTCAAATTGAGTCCTCTTGATTGATAAAACTTGCTTATAAAGTCTTTGTTTGCAGTTCTTGGTAGGCATAATCTATTATGACTCTCTAGATATTTACAATCTGTTGAAAAGAAACATATGACATATTATAGACCACTACCAACATAGCCTATAGCAGTTACATTAACTAAACAATATAAACACTAGTTCACATCTCTCTTTGTGTGTCTCATATCACTCTCTGCCTACACCATCTGTCTGTTTGTGTGTGTCTCATCTCACTTTCTGTGTCTAAAACGATTTACCATACTAAATGTTTTTTGTTGAAATGTCTGGCTTTAAGTTTTTTGACAAGGAACACACTGAATGTGTTTGTGAATTAAGGAATTATATTTTAATCTTTTTCCATAATGTTAGCTATGGGTGCTAACAATTTGTATCTTTTAGCTTCGAGGGTAGACTTCGTTTTAAAGTGGTTATCATGCTTGAATTCAATGCTGGTGCAGAGATAGTGCTAATAGTTTAATTTGGCTTGTAAATATGCTCCTTTTTTAGAAGTGCCTTGTGCAATTTTTTACATGGGTGGAAGCAGTGAATGTATGAAGAGGGATAGGAATAGCAGATAGAAAACCATATGAAATGGTGTGAGGGATGCGTAAAGGATTTTACTAATGGAATCAATTGAGATACAATATACAAAAAAGAGGGGCATATTTACAAGCCTCTTGCGCAATGTTTAACATGGATGCAAGCAGAAAATGCATGCAGAGTAATAAAACTGGCACACAGACAAGAATATACATTACACAAGGAGTTTGTAAATATGCCAATGAAACCATTACACTATCTCTATACCAGCATTAATGTCAAACATTGTGCAAGGGGCTTGTAAATATGCCAATGAAACCATTACACTATCTCTATACCAGCATTAATGTCAAACATTGCGCAAGGGGCTTGTAAATATGCCAATGAAACCTTTACACTATCTCTATACCAGCATTAATGTCAAACATTGCGCAAGGGGCTTGTAAATATGCCAATGAAACCATTACACTATCTCTATACCAGCATTAATGTCAAACATTGCGCAATGGGGCTTGTAAATATGCCAATGAAACCCTTACAGTATCTGTATACCAGCATTAATGTCAAAAATTGCGCAAGGGGCTTGTAAATATGCCAATGAAACCATTACACTATCTGTATACCAGCATTAATGTCAAACATTGCCCAAGGGGCTTGTAAATATGCCAATGAAACCATTACACTATCTCTATACCAGCATTAATGTCAAACATTGCGCAAGGGGCTTGTAAATATGCCAATGAAACCATTACACTATCTGTATACCAGCATTAATGTCAAACACTGCGCAAGGGGCTTGTAAATATGCCAATGAAACCATTACACTATCTGTATACCAGCATTAATGTCAAATATTGCGCAAGGGGCTTGTAAATATGCCAATGAAACCATTACACTATCTGTATACCAGCATTAATGTCAAACATTGCGCAAGGGGCTTGTAAATATGCCAATGAAACCATTACACTATCTGTATACCAGCATTAATGTCAAACATTGCGCAAGGGGCTTATGAATATGCCAATGAAACCATTACCCTATCTGTATACCAGCATTAATGTCAAACATTGCACAAGGGGCTTGTAAATATGCCAATGACACCATTACACTATCTCTATACCAGCATTAATGCCAAACATTGCGCAAGGGGCTTGTAAATACGCCAATGAAACCATTACACAATCTCTATACCAGCATTAATGTCAAACATTGCGCAAGGGGCTTGTAAATATGCCAATGAAACCATTACACTATCTCCATACCAGCATTATTGTCAAACATTGCGCAAGGGGCTTGTAAATATGCCAATGAAACCATTACACTATCTCCATACCAGCATTATTGTCAAACATTGCGCAAGGGGCTTGTAAATATGCCAATGAAACCATTACACTATCTATATACCAGCATTAACGTCAAACATTGCGCAAGGGCCTTGTAGATATGCCTCTCTTTTTTTGTATATTCTATCTCAATGTATGCCATTAGAAAAACCCTTTAAGCATCTCTCAAGACATTTCATATTCTTGTCTGTGTTGCAATTTTACTACTCTGGATGCATTTTCTGCTTGCACCCATGTCAAACATTGCGCAAGGGGCTTGTAAATATGCCCCTCTTTATCTTATATTCCATCTCAATTGATGCCAATAATGAAATCCTTTATGCATCTCCCACACCATTTCATAAGGTTTTCTATCTGCTATTCCTATCCCTCTCCATACATTCACTGCTTCCACCCATGTTAAAGGTTGCACAAGGCGCTTGTAAAAAGGAGCATATTTACAAGTCCAATGAAACCATTACACTATCTCTATACCAGCATTGAATCCAAGCATGACAAACACTTTAAAAAGAAGTCCACCCTGTAAACTAAAAGATACAAATTGTTAGCACACACAGCTAACATTATGGAAAAAGATGAAAATATAATTCCTTTATTCACATACACACAGTGTGACCCTTGTCAAAAATCTTTGAGCCACACATTTTATCAAAAAACATTTAGCATGGTAAATTATTTTACGCACAGATCACAACCCATTTAAATGAGCACTTCACTACAATGCAGAAACCTGATTCAGTTTCAAAATACAACAGTAATGAAGCCCAATATGCTTGTTATGCTTCCAAATACTGCAAACAGCACTCTCTCTATATTACTCACCTTTAAAATCGCTTTCGAAAATGTAGAACAGTGTGAAACACACACCAAATTTTCTTAAGCATAATCCCTGAACTGCAGCTCAGACACTGGAAACAGAAATGGCAGTTTCCCACTCATCCTTCTCACTTATTTCTGCTCATAACCAATGAAATGTCTTCCCACACTATTTCAAAACTAAACTAACATTTCAATTGGTTCTACATTTCTACACTTTCAAACTCACATAATATTCACCCATCCCCCTACTGCTCATTCAACCAGTTACCATGGTAACTCCCACCTAAGGAAGAACAGAGTTTAAAAGTTCATCATACTATGTTGCAAATGAATCCATCAAGGTTGTTAGAGCTTTCAATATAACAGCTAAATATATGCAATGTTCCTTTCAATGACCTTTTCTGAACCATTAGAATTGCTTCTTTTAATAAACAAAACTATGCACCCTAATATGCTCTTTTGCATTTTCAGAAAGCACCAATCATTTCTTAAGCTTCAAGTGCAGTGAATATCCTCCTCTTTTTCTTCTAAACTGCAAGCTTTCCAACTGCCATTTCATTTACAGCCCTCATCTGAGTACAACTAGATCTGCCTTGAACATGCTTTCAGTATGGTTTTTAGGACACAGCTTTGTATTCTGGTCTAAAAGGTATGCAATAAACAGAGGAATTTTAAACCTTGATTTACCAAATGTGGATATTTTATTGATTGGCCAGAGAGGATTGAGATGTCACCAATTGATACCATGGGTGAAATCCTTCATGCATCTCCCACATCCTGACCTCATAATTGTGCACTGTGGTAGAAATGACTTATGCACTTTGACTGGGGTTGGTCTGGAAATGCTATTGAAGGACATATTTGGACAATTTATGTCACTTTTTCCTTAACACTATGGCTGCTAAGGCAATTCCCCTCCTGTGCTGGAAATTGCCATTTTGCTGGTGTCATGACGAGCTCAGCTCGTCATGAGCACAGCTCCAGGCTACCTCATGACGAGCTCAGCTCGTCATGAGCATGGAAGGGGTTAAACTGCCTTTGTCTATTCCAATATATGCCAAAGGCAAAAATGGAATTGGTCCAATCAATTTTGTCCGCAGATTGAGAAAGCAAGGAAACATGTAAATAAATCTGTTTCTGCATACATGAGAGACTATGGAATGGGTTGTATATACCACAACAACTTGCGTTACAACATGCAAGGCATCTATAGGACAGATGGTGTACATTTCACCAATGAAGGGAACAAAGTCTTTCTCTGTAACATCAGACTCTGCATTAGTACTTACTTGTAGGTACCTAAAAAACACAATGAACACAACGGCTCTTTTTAGAGCCAACTAACATGTAAACACTCAAATATAATTTTTAACTTAATTTTTTTTATACATTTTTACCGTGGTCCGCGCACCGAGCACTCACTGAGCACTCCCCGTGCGCGGACCTATCGTGTTTTCTGGTATTTTAAAAAAAATAAACATTATTTATAACCTTAGGAGTCCTTGAAGAACCCCCTGAGAAGACTTAAGGGGTCAGGGACACTCTACCCTACCCCCTTCCCACGTTTTTAGGTTATTTTTTTCACTTTCTTCTGAAACCACAAAATTGCTGCGAAAGGGTTCGCGCACCGTGCATGCACCGAGCACCTTGAAGGTTGTAATGCAAGTCATTATGGTATATTGAATCTATACTGTAGTCTTTCAGGAAAGCAGAAACAGATTTGTTCACATGATTCCTTCCTTTCTCAATGTGTGGTCAGACTTGGCGTAGGAGGTCATGAGTTCCTACTCTGGTGAAACACACTTGCTATTCTATATACTTACTTATGTTTTAAACTAGTGAATCAGAGACAGTCAGTGAAAGAAAGGATGCAGGACATGAAGAACACAAAATTGTATCACTTTGCTACTACCTCATAAATTACATTTAAATAAGTATACAAATTAAAACAAATGTTTAATTAATAAATTAAAATTTATTTATCAGAATTTTCAAAATCTAAAAGAACTTGGAGCATTTCTTCTTCAGAAATGTCATCCATCAAAGTGTCTTTAAATGATTCATCCAACTCAACAATGTCTACACACTTCATTAATTCCATGTCCAGTGTTTCATCCCAAAAATCTCCTTCATGTTCTTCATGATTTGGTTCATCTATAGAATCAATAAACGTTGCTGTGATTTCGATGTCAAATGACTCTTCATTTTCAGCCATTATTGAAGTTAGTGTACTATTAAAGAAAGGGAAAAACAGTGAGATGTTGCAGGGTAAGAGTGACATAGGGCAGAGAAAAACTTTTACATTCTATAAGAAGAGTTACTACTGTGTAAAACACACAAATTGAACACCAAAAATTCCACACAAAAGTACCTCAGACACTATAGTCACAAAATGGCCGTGTTTCCCTGGACAGTGTATAGTATCAGGCAAGAATTAAAAATTTATAGCACTGCATCTGATGTTGCCCTACTTAATCCATAAGTATAACAGAAAAACATTAAATAACTAACAGAAAACATTTTTCCTATTAACTTAAAGTGAAGAACAGAGTTCTCCTAACAAATTAACAACTCACCTTCTAGAAAACTGTTGTACAGTAAAATCTGTCTCAATCTCACACCTCAGAAGTATACCTCAAACACTAAAATCTCAAAATGGCTGTGTTTCCCTCTCATTTTTCATACATATTCAAATACCCAGCCAATCACATTTCATCACACACAAAACCATTTTAATTGGTTCAAATTATCAACACATTCAAACTCACATAATCTTCAACCTACCCCCAATGCTCTCTACCAATTACCATACTAATTCTCCACAAAAGACCTACCAAAACCCAAAGATGAAAGAGTCATCACTCAATGTTGCACTCAACCAACATCTAAACACTGAAACTTGTTATTTTAATCTATTTCTTTTTTTTCTTTTTTGAGCCGCAGTCCGCCCACGGTGCGCGGACCCCGCGATTTTTAATTTTTAATTTTTTATTTTTTTTAACCTTCGGGGTCCTTTACAGTCCCCATGTCAAAACCAAGGGTGCTCAGAAATCTCTACCCTGCCTCCTTGTCAACTATTACACTTCTCTTTACAACCACTATCATCTGCCACAAAAACAAGATGGCGGACAACACTTCCTCATTTCGACTGACTGGAATGTTGATGGACGTCCAAAAGCCAATCAGAATTCTGCGCGCGCATGCTAAGGTTTGCGCACGTGCAAGGCCAGTGCAAGGACGGAGCATGTCCGTGCGCGCACCGTGTCCCGCCCATAGATATATAATTTGAAAAAAGTCGATTTTCTCAACAATTACTGGAGGGATTTTCACCAACTATACAAAAGGCACTTCTGCATACCAGGCTCTACCATTTTGCCAAGTTTGCAGTAATTCCATTCAGCCGTTCGGGCTGTAGCTGTGTCTGAAGGTCCTATGAAAAATTGCATTGGATCCAATTTCAAATTCAATTTTCTCATAAACTACTGGAGGGATTCACACCAAACATACAAAAGGCACTGCTCCATACCAGTCCCTACCATTTTGCCAAATCTGGTGTAATTCCGTTCAGCCGTTCGAGCTGTAGCCTTGTCAGAATGTCCTTATGGAAATTAACATGGGGAAATCAAGTTTTGGGACCCCCCTTTTTTCTCGGCCCCCGCTTGACGAATCCCCCTGAAACTTCCAGGGAAGGAGCGGAGCGCAACGAGGCAAATTTAAGAAAAATTACAGGCAGATCCCTCAATCGGCGTCAAAGTTATTCTCAATAGAATGTTTGGCATTTCCTATGGTACCTAGGTCCTAACTATATATACCTACTGGCTATCGGCAGTAGGTAATATATATATATATATATATATATATATATATATATATATATATATATATATATATATATATATATATATATATATATATATATTACCTACTGGCAGTCGCCAGTAGGTAGTTATAGTTAGGATTTTTTTAATGTTAAATCTTAAAATTCTATTTGGAATAACTTTGGCGCCGGTTGACGAATCTGCCTGAAAATTTCCTCAAAATGGCCTCGCGGAGCTCCGGTCCTTCCCTGAAAGTTTGGGGGGGATGCGTCAAGCGGGGGCCGAGATAAAAGGGGGTCCCAAAACGCGTTTTCCCCATGTTAATTTCCATAGGGCGGTAGAT